>NC_089584.1:130031040-130251415 GCF_019320115.1 Miscanthus floridulus
TGTTCTTTCAGCGACCCTTCTCCTATGGTCCTCATCTAATCTGATGTACTTGTCTAACTCGGCAAATAAAGCCTCCATGGTTTTAGGCTTTTTCCTTGTTAGCTTCGAAGATGTTGGCCTCGGATTGAGCCCTGCAATGCATGCCGAAATGGCGACACTTTCAGCCATGTGTGGTGTTTGGGACCGAAGCTGGACGAATCTCCTGATATAACTGGCAAGTGGTTCCTTATCCTTTTGTTTGCAATGGAAGAGATCTGCCTCATCATTCAACACTTGGTGAAAGCCTTGAAAGTTCTACATCAGCTTCGCCTTGAGATCGACCCAACTGCAAACTGAATGTGGGAGGAGCAATGAGTACCAATTTAGGGCTGTCCCTTCGCAGGCGATGATGAATGATTTCGCGAGCACAACATTGTCCCCTCCAGCCGAAGCTACGTCAGCTTCGTAACTCATCAGAAATTGGCGTGGGTCAGATTGACCGTTGAATTTGGGGAGGGTAACCGACTTGTAGGTGGCAGGCCAGGGGGCAGTTGGAGTCCGATGGACAGTGGCGAACTTTTGTCAATTGCCATACACACATTCATTGCAGTTATCTGATTGTGCTAGCCGAAGCCAGGGTTAGTGTAAATGACTCTTTCGAAGCTGGAGTTGAAGCCTTGGTTGGGCGGCGGCATTGGCTGTTGCGGCGTGCCCCGAAGGTTCTCAAGTTCTTGCAATTCTCGCTGCAACTCTTGCAGCTGCTCTTGGCCTCGTTTAACATTGTTAGTCTATTGGCTGCTTCTCTTTGAGCTTGCACCTGCTGTGCAAATCTTTCTTTTTGCCTCTTTACCTCTTCAAGCTGCCTTAGGACCGAAGCTAGTTCATCTTCTGAGTCATTTGGGTGTTCATCCTCGGTATCTGGTTGTGGTTGGTCTTCATTGGTGGCATCTTGTGTGGCGGCTGCCTTTAGTGACCTCGCGCTCAAGGCTTCTTCTATTCTCTTGTATCGTTCTTCCTTGTCTGTTGGGACCTGCTGGGTTGGCTCTGTTGAAATCATCTGCCCTTCTTCCATGGCTTCGGCTTGTGTAGTGGCTCTCTTCTTTCTTTGTGGCGGCATCGTGGGTTTCTTGGTGGCTTGAAGCACGGTCGGTGCCAATGTTGTATCTCAGTTTTTAGCGAAGCCAAGACGCAACAAGGGGAAGTAGAATGCGAACCGTTACTTCAATAAATGTTGAACGTGAAAATTTACATCGGGGGGAGGGCTCCCTTTTATAGTGTTTGAGACGCTTTGCTACTTTACACTTTTACCCTCTCTTTCCTGCTACATTCCTAGCATATTCTTTAGGCCCAGTTTAGTTCCAAAAATTTTTGGCTTTTAACTATTGTAGCACTTTCGTTTTTATTTGGCAAAAAATATTTAATTATGGACTAATTAGGCTTAAAAGATTCGTCTCACGATTTCTCGGCTAACTGTGTAATTAGTTTTTTTTTTTCGTCTATATTTAGTACTCCATGCATATGCCGCAAGATTTGATGTGACGAATACTATGCAAAAAATTTTGGTTTTTGCTTCAACTAAACGGGGCCTTACAAGGTCATTTACAAGTCATGTTTTTCATGTCACCCAACAGCCCCATGATCTGCGCTCTCACAAGGCTCCGTGATTAGCGCTCCTATGTTGGCCACGTCGCTTCGTTCTGACTTCGCTGTCGAAGCTTTCTCAGCTTCGGGTATTTGGGCCTATCCGAGCCTCGCGGACGCCATCTTGGTGCCCCCGTCCTAAGTGTAAGGAACATAAGTCTGTGCCGTCGGGTTCCGGAAGATTCACCTCAGCTTCGGTCATGCTCGTTTGACTGTTGCATAAAAAGGAAAGGGACAACACACGATAGATTGGTCAGAGAAACATGGTGAGAGCGTGTTTAGTTCCAGAAAGTTGGAATTTTGGGCTACTGTAGCATTTTCGTTTTTATTTAGCAATTAGTGTTCAAACATGGACTAATTAGGCTCAAAACGTTCGTCTCGCAATTTCTCACCAAACTATGCAATTAGTTTTTTTTCGTCTACATTTAATGCTCCATGCACGGGCCGCAAACATTCGATGTGATAGGTACTGTAGCACTTTTTGGGATTTTAGGGTGGAACTGAACACGCGCTGAGTTGCCTTGCTTTTAACCTCGAACTTGCCCCCTGAGGCGTGCGGCCGTCCATGATGTTTTCGAAGCCAGAGCTCCTCCCTCGAGGCTAAGCTTTTTGTCGAAACTGCTCCCGAGGTGCGCGGCTATTCGTGTGATCCCGAAGCCAGGCCTTTCGCCCGAAGCTAAGGTCTTCATCTCACCTGCTGAGAAAGCTCGTTCGGAGCGACCTCGAGGGTGACTACTCTGTTTGGTGATCCCCAACAATTCGCCTCTAGGACTTTAAGTCCATTGGAGACTACAACCATGTTGTTCACAAAATCTGTTGTAAGTTGCTATTTTATGACAAAGCTCCCACCGATGCGGAGAAAATTGAAAAAACTTTGTTTACAATGCTTCCTGCCCATAGAGTATTGCAACAACAATACCGTGCTAGGGATTACCAGCACTATTCTGAATTAATTCACACATTACTTCTGCTCGAAAAGCATGATGAACTTCTTTTGAAGAATCATCACCAGCGCCCAACAGGCACTGCTCCTTTACCTGAAGTTAATTCTAATATTCAGAATACCAAGAAGTTAGACGGCACCAAACGCCGCCCAAAGAACTTCAAATGCAACAAGAAGCGCAACAAGAAGCAGAAATTCCATAGACATAACAAGGGGAATGGCATTTCCATAAATAATAAGGATAAATCTGATATTTATCGTAAATGTGGTTGCTACAGCCACACAACTAAGAAATACCGCACCCCTAGCCACTTGATTGATCTCTATCTCAAGTCCATTGGACGTAGTCGACCAGCTCAAGGCGAAAGATATGAAGCGCACTTCAATCTTCAACCTGACACCACCAGGCAGGCCAGTTGTTTCGAAAGCGTTCCTCCAGAACCGGGCAACGATATCACTCTGCAACAGCAAGAGGACCCCGAGAGCATCGACAACATGATCGTGGAATTTTCTTATCACGACTTGTTTGGAGACTTTAATTAGTCTCCCAATTAATTAGATATTATTATATCTATGTCCTACATAGTGTTGTAATAAGTTATTGCCATCTTATACTGTATTATATATTTCAATAATGTATCAGCACATTGATACTAAATAAAGCTATATGTATTCTCTCTCTCTCTATCTCTCTCTCTCTCTCTCTCTCTCTCTCTCTCCTCTCTCTCTCTCTCTCTCTCCTCTCTCTCTCTCTCTCTCTCTATATATATATATATATATATATATATATATATATATATATATATATATATATATATATATATATAAAGAATTTCACTTTAAATTCTTCATTTTTATATATAGATTTCTACGGGAGTCGATATGATAGAGGAAATATGCCTTGTGGACAGTTGCACACAAATTCTCTATTTAGGGAAACAAAATATTTCTAAATTCTTATTAAGAGACAAGGAAATACTATGACAATCACTGGACGCGATGCTATGATTGTTAGCTCTGGTTACGCCATAATCACTCTTCCTATGAGTACTCAAATCACAATCAATGATGCACTATTGTATCCCGATTCAACTCGTACCCTACTCAATTATAGAGATATTCGTCAACATGGTTTCTATATCGAAACCCATGATGACAACAAAGAGGAATATCTCCTCTTACCGAAAAACAACGGATCTAGCAAGCTTCCCTACATACCATCTGGATTGTACTATACATACATCAAACCCATACCACATATTGCGTACAAAATAAATTTTCTACCTTGATGAAATCAAGACTTGGCATGATTGCCTTGGTCACTCTACCTTACAGATGATGAGAAAAATTATTAACAATTCTATTGGTCACAGCATCAATTCCCAATATCTTTATATTTGTGTGCACCTCATGTGTCACAGGGAATTTAATTTTAAAGCCCTCTTACCTTAAAATTCATAATGCACCATCCAATTTCTTGAACGCATTCAAGAACATATATGTGGCTCTATTCAGTAATTTTATGGACCATCTAGATACTATATAATGCTGATTGATGCATCTACAAAATAGTCCCATATATGTCCCTTATACATAAGGCATCACACTTATGCCAAACTCGTTGCTTAAATTATTAAAATTACAGCAAATTATCCTGGATGCAGGATCACATCCATTCACATGGATAATGTCGTTCCTTAACGTGCATTCAATTATTGTTTGGCTTTGGGCACCACTGCATTAAGTACCATATGTGCACATTCATAATGGTCTAGCTGAATCTCTCATCAAGAGAATCCAATCATAGAGTTGTATTTGCCAACATCTTGTTGGTGACATGCGACTTTACACACCGCATTATTAAACCAAATGCATCCAACTGCAATCATATGGCTCCCTCCGTTGCAGTTAGTATGTCACAGTTTGGCCTTAGCCAAGTATTTTCCATTTGCGAATCGGTTACGTTCTACACGTACCGATATCACCACCCTAACGCATACATCAAAGGGCATTGGAGATCCATATGAGTTATAATTATCTTTCATATAATACCTTGAGTCTCTCACAAGAGACTTATTCATTGCTAGTATGCTCATAACATCTTGAGAAAAATTCCCGGTATTAGGGGGAGATTAATACCACAAAGAATGACAGGAATAAGAATAGAATGTCACATACATTCATACTCTGTCCTCATATCCACGTACCAGAGATCTGAACTCTTATTCAGAACATCTTGTATTTACAATATATTGTAAATAATCTGCCAGATGCGTTTACTCGTCATAAAGGTGTCATCAAATCCTATATTTCTACTAGGAATGTACCAGAACAAGTAGAGGTACCAAATAAAACCACTCAGCTCCCAAATCAAAATAAGAGGGGGAGAAGTACAGTCACAAAGGATAAAGTTTCTTACAAGCTACCGCGGAAATAGAGAAATCCATCCTCCAAGATAGTAAATGCAAATCAACATCAAATTGATAGATACCTTATGGATATTCACTATTCAAACGCCTATGGATGCTCAGCATACAAATGCCCAGTACAAATGTGTACACAAATTCAGGCACTGGGTCATTGGAACACTCTAACTCTATTGTTTTGGAAAATACACGGAGTTAAATAGGATAATATTTTCAGAAACTATATTGATTCCATAAAATCAATCAATACAAAATACTACAAAGTGTCAACACATACTTCTTCACTACCATTGCAAACAACCTCCAAAAGATCCAAATCCTAAAACGCAGAGTGTGAAAAACGCTTGGACTGGATTCAATGGAAGGATGCAACCCAAGAAGAGAATTGCTTTCGCTCAACAACACAATGTCTTCCCTACGGAAGCAAAATAGATTTTCATTCCATAAGGTGGTGAAATAGCGAGACTTATAGCACAAGGGTTCACGCAGAGACCCGGCATCAATTACGATGCTACATATCCTATGGTATGTGTGGAAATTACGTTCCAATATTTGATATCGTTGGCAGATCAAATAAATTGGGAACATTCGAACATATTAGTCCCTAATGGACTTCGTATTCTGAATCTAAATACAAATCACAATATATATTCTGTATAACTTAAGTCACTCCATGACTTCAAACAGTCAAGTTGATTGTGGTAAAACTGACTAAATAAGTTGCTTCCACAAAAGGATTACTCAAACCACGACGATTGCATATGTGTGTTCATAGTGAAATCCCAATTGGATTTTATATTATCTCCAAAAGACACATGACAAAGCATGCAATTTGAGATGAATAGTTTGGGTAAAACCAAATTTCGCTTAAGTCTATAACTTGACCATATTCCATTGGGAATATTTATCCATCAGCCCACCAATATCCAAATGATATTGGATAATCATATCCATCAAAACACTCATGGTTACTCAATCCCTAAATATGAATCAAGATCTATTCATACTTTGGGTTGATAATAAAAAGATATTGAACCTAAAGTCCTATATCTTAATGCCATCAAAACGCTTATGTATCTTGCAAATCGTAACAGGCCTGACATTGCATTTGCAGATAACTTCCTAGCTCAAATAGCGTAGCTCCAACAAACGGCGAGACGCAGCACCGATCGGCCAACGCCGTAGCCCCGCATAGCGAATCAGCGATCGTGACTTCCGTAGCCCCGCACAGACTTCCGCAAACGGCGAGACGCAGCGCCGATCGGGCGATCACCACGCGACAAGGCAGTCGAGGCAAGGCTCAACGAGGACGACGAGTCGACGACATCTGAATATTTGATCTTGGTTATTGCCTTCTGCTCTTTTTGTGATTTGTGAATCTTGGTTCTGAATCAGTTCATGTCCAAATTATCTAGGTCCTAGGGTTTTTTTCCTTGTTCAAATTTTGTCTAGTACTTTGTACTCATATAGTCATGTTTTTCTTGTAATTTAGGTCAGATGTAAGAATTTTAGAATGTTACCTAAGAAACATTTGTTAGGGGCTGCGAAAAGAAAACGGAAAAGACAAGAAGAATAGCTTGTTCAGTCACAACAAGGTGCTTTAGATAAGTTTTTTTAGCTTCGAGTAGTACTGTGCATGATGACAACCCTATAGATGCACCTGATAATCAAGAAGAAGAGCAACAACAAGTTAATGATAATTTAAGTGAACAAGTTGATGCTATAGAGAATGAAAATTTACAGCCTTCCTCTCAACCTAAAAATTCAATTGATGATGTGCAACCTTCTATTCATGATGTCTTTGATCCTAGAATTTGATAGAATCATGATAATAAGGGTAGAGATATTTTGATTGAAAAAGGACCAGTGAGAGAATTGAATCTTGAGTTCCCTGTAGATGCTCGCAATAGACATTTTTCATATGCTTACTACTCCAGAAAGTTAAGCAAGGGTGAGGTGGTTGATAGAAAATGGTTGGTTTACTCTAAACATGTGGACAAAGTTTTTTATTTTTGCTGCAAATTGTTCAAATCAAATCAGAACAAAAGTTTGGTAGCACATGATGGATTGAGGGACTGGAAACATCTTAGTTTAAGACTCAAGGAACATGAGAATAGTGTTGAGCATATAAAAAACATGAATACTTGGAATGAACTTAGGCTGAGGTTGAGCAAAAATAAAACAATTGATGATGATTTGCAACGAAAAATTGCAAAGGAGAGAGAGCGTTGGAGACAAGTTTTAGTAAGAATCGTTTCTGCTCTCAAGTTTCTTGCTAAACATAATTTGGCTTTTCGAGGGCAAAATGAGAAACGATATCAAGCTAACAATGGTAACTTTCTGGGCACAGTTGAAATGATGGGTGAATTTGATCCTGTGATGCAAGACCATATTAGGCGGATTCAAAATAGTGAGATTCATCATCGTTATCTTGGGCATAAAATTCAGAATGAGATGATTTCTCTTCTTGCAGATTGTGTAAAACAAACTATATTAAAGATCATTAAGGATGCCAAGTATTTTTCTGTGATTTTAGATTGTACTCCAGATGTGAGCCATGAAGAACAGATGACTCTAATTATTAGGTGTGTGAATATATCAAGGAATGTTCCAAGGGTAGAAGAGTTCTTCCTAGAGTTTTTGAAGGTTGATGACACATCAGGATTGAGTCTTTTTAATGAATTAAAGAGTGCATTGACCTCTCTTAGTTTGAATATTGATGATGTGAGGGGACAAGGCTATGATAATGGTTCAAATATAAAGGGGAAACACTAAGGTGTTCAGACGCGCTTGCTTGAAATTAATCCAAGAGCACTATATATGCCGTGTGCATGTCATAGTCTGAATCTTACTCTTTGTGATATGGGAAAATCTTGCAGGTAAACTATTATTTCTTTTATATGTTATACATTGTTTTCATATAATATGCCATTATTTGGGATCTTACTATTTGTGATATTTGAAATCTTGTAGGCAAGCTATTTCTTTTTTTTTGGCATTATCCAACGTATATACACCCTGTTTGCAAAATCTACCAAAAGGTGGAAGATTTTGGTTGACAATGTCCCAGGATTGACAGTTAAGTCATGGTCTAATACTCGCTGGGAAAGCTGAATAAAAAGTGTTCAAGCTATCAGATTCCAAACTCCTCAAATAAGATCAGCTTTAATAGCGCTAGAGAAGGCTTCAACTAATGACCCAATGGCAGTTAGTGAATGTCAATCTTTGATGAGTGCACTTGAGAATTTTAAATTTGTAGTTGGTTTGGTTATTTGGCATGACATTTTATTCTCTATAAATAAGGTTAGCAAGAAGTTGCAATCTAAAATTGTGAGTATAGATGCTATTCTCAAACACATTGAAGGTGTCATATCATATTTTAAATATAGAGATGAAGGTTTCACTTCTATTATGGATACAACAAAAAAAATATTGCATCTGAATTGGATATAGAGCCAATATTTCCTACAAAACGTCAACGAAAGAGAAAAAACATTTTGATGAACAAGATGACTAAGACGAGGAAACACAACAGTCTGTTGTGGACTCCTTTAGAAGAGAGTACTTTCTAGTTATGATTGATTCTGCAATTGCTTCATTGACTAGTAGATTTGAGCAGATGACAGCATTTGATAATATTTTTGGGTTCTTGTTCAACTCAGAAAATTTGAAATCCTTGGATGAAGCTGATCTTTGGTTGAGCTGCAAGATTTTTGTGGAAATTTTTTCTCATGATAACTCATCTGATGTTGAGATCAATGATTTTTTTCAGAACTAAAGGTGTTGCAAGTGACTTTGCCAGATTCTTTGATGTTAGCGCTAGAGATTCTGAAGTTTGTTATGGATGTAAATTGCTATCCAAATATTTCAGCTGCCTATCGAATTCTTTTAACTGTACCTGTGACTGTAGCTTCGGCCGAAAGAAGTTTCTCAAAATTGAAGTTGTTGAAGAACTATTTGAGATCAACTATGTCACAAGAAAGGTTAAATGGCTTGGCTATGTGCACCATCGAGAAGGATATTTTAGACACTATTGATCTCGATACCGTCCTTGATGATTTTGCATCACGAAATGCCCGAAGAAGTATCTTTATATAAGAAGCAGTGAATATGATGGAGTTCTATTCTTCTTTAAGGTAATCGTATTAGTTCTAGAAGTACAAATATATTGCCCTTTTAGTCAACGTTGTTTCTCGCTCTCGATAATTATCAGACATGTTAAATTAAAAATATATTATTGGATTTGCTTTCCCTATACAAGTAAAATTAGCATATATATTCTAAGATTTTATGGTCTAGAGGGGTCATCACGACGAGTTCGCTAGAGGGCCCTCAAAATCATAGGACCGTCACTGGCGCAGACATGTCTGTGGTCACTGTATCATGGGTTGGAAACAAAATGAGAAAGACATCTCTAGCTTGTGGCCCTGTGAAGGTCACTGTCTCCTTGTGTCTTCCCCGTGCCACCATGTTACCGGTGATGCCTTCGCCATGTGATTTCATTCCTCCCATACCTCTGTTGCGCCTAGAGACAGAGAGAGAGGCGCATGCAATTCAATCTCGTGCAGAGACAAGCCCATGTTGCCCCCAGGGCCATAACTATCGCGTCTCGTCCCCGATCGGATTCAGCTACGCTCCTCCGCACATGCATCCGTCAGTTCCCTGGCCTGCACACCATTTTTTAGCTAAATGACAAAATTCTACAACCTCCGGATTCCTGTTTCGGGCTCCCCGACAGCTCCCTGGCCCGCATACCATATTTTTCTAGCTAAACGATGAAGCGACTAAAGCGAGCGAATGCGTGCGTGGGCGGGTGCACAGTATATGTATATTCTTCCGGGGACTGGGAGAGTAGGTAGGGAAGATAAGCATCACTTGAAGAAGGAAATTAATAATTCTGAGAGCAAGTTTGTGAGGGAAATATTCTAGCAAAGTCGAATATACTATTTCCACTACATTTTTCCTGTTCTTACCAGGGATGGTAGTCTAATATTTGCTAGCTATTTGGTACGAAAACTTGGGAGCAGGTAGTTACAAGAAAAAAATGCGAGCAATATTATGTTAAAACTTAGAGATCGAATTACCGCATATTTCTACCCATCCGTACATTTCAAAGTGCAAGTTCCATTTTTTGCACAATGTGGAAAATAAATTGTGCAAATAAAAGTAGCAAAAAATTGGGGCAATTTTGTTGTTTTTTCTGTTAGCAAATTTGTACATTTCGATAAGTAAATCATAAAAGAAGGACTACACCACAAACAGGCCGAAACTTTCCTTCTTTTCTTAACCTCCTCCGATCCGTCCTCTCCCGCGCCTGTTTCCGTTCCCTATCTCTCCATATGTGGCGTGACCACCAACGTGACACAAGGAAAAACGACAAAAAAAATATCAGGAAGCAGGAATCGCAGAGGCCAGGGTGCGTGGGACACTGCGACGCATCGCGCCTGGCGACGGGTACTTGCTCGCCCGTGTGAAGCAGGCAAACAAAATGCTACCTCCGTTTTAGTTTAGTTATTACTATCTTTTACTATAGTAAATTTGGAATTAGAGCGCGTTTGGCTGTTAGAATCAGAAACTATTCTCGCCCGTTTCTCAGAATCGACAGCCAAACAGTCCCTGGCCCTCGGCTGGAGCGTTTCAGCGTGGAACGGCTAGAGCATTTCATCCATTTGTGCCTGGGCGCGAGAAACAGTTGGGGACATGTTTCACGGGTGAATCGGCCTGATTGTTTGTAGATCCCCTGAACAATGGAATAAGTTACCCACCTACCATGCACTGCCTTATCCTTTCTCCCAAACGGGCAAACGCATCCTGTTGGTTTTGTGGCACTGCTTTTTTCTTGCATGGTGGCACCGCCAGAACAATTATGGCCAAGCCAATCAGGTTTGCATGATGCTCTTGCTTTATGTATGACCCCCCAACACCTGCACTAGTTTGCTTTTCACATTTTGCTTTCCACATAGAACTATGTATTTTGTAATATTGTATTAAAACTATGTATTTTGTAATATTATATTAAAACTATGTATTTTATAATATTGTATTGGAACCATGTATTTTTCTACTACTCATTTCTAATGTTGTTATCGCAAATAAAACAAACAAATACAATATTAGCACAAGGGAAAAATAATCAATTGCACTACCATCCCCTCTTTCAAGAAACTGAATCCACACAGTTAACCAAACGGTTCCAGAGGTGATTCTGATTCACCAGAAAAATGTTTTCAGGGAGAACCTGGATCCAAAACGCTTCTGAGAGAATCTGTATCCCTACCACACGCAGCCTTAGAAAACATCGCACCGCCCGATCCTGGCCTTCTTCGCCGGCAGCAACCATGGGCCTAGTGCGGCCGCAGCTGCTGGAGCACGAGAAGGCCAACTAGGCAAGGACCCGGAGGTGCAGGTGAGAGAGTACCTGCCCCACGGGCTTGTAGTACACGGACATGATGTGGCAGAGCCACTTCTGCCTGTGGCCTGGCGGGAACGAGGTGGCAAGCCCACGACTGGCGGAAACCATCCATCTACCTAGAGTGCGTCCCCGTGGTGGTCGACGACGGCGACTGCATACAGTCTGGCTTCGGAGGCTCAACGTCAGGGTCATGGCGCGGAACTGAAAGGATTCTTGGAGCATGTCATGCATGGTGTCGTCTCAAATGTGAAGAGGTGGTTCATTGCTTCTTTGTAGATTTTGACAGGGGTTGGCTTGGAACTGCATTTTTTAATCCAATTGGATAAACTAAGAGAGGGGGAGTGAGCTTATCTCGGCGGACCAATCTCTCGTGAAAAACCAGCTCAAATCATATGGATTTTGGGGGCTAGGGTTTTAGGGGGGGGGGGGGGGGGGGGGGGGGGGGGGGGGGGGGGGTTGGGCCGGGAGGAAGAAGGGGAAACAGGGGGCGTTAAAGGGCGCGACACCGAGGTCTTTGGGGATCAGCGTGGGTCGAACCGACGCCGAGATTCGGCCACGTCAACCAAACCGTCCACGCGTCGGACAGCGTGGCATGTCGGCGCGGGTCAGTATAACGCTGGGCCACATATCTCGGCGTCCTACGGATGTGCGCCGAGCTCTGGGTCCATTTTTGGACAAAGTTTTGCCAGGGGTCCAATTGCGAAAAAAGTTTGAAATAGGACCAAAATAGAAAAATTCCACTCGGTGTGCGGTGCTGCAGTGACACGACTGGACACTGCTTCACGCTTGAGCTCGTGAGAGCGCAGCGGTACAAGCAGCATGTTCGCTTGGTCGTAAACGATCGTAAATTTTCAGCCAGAACAGTATTTTTCTCTCGCACCAAATCAGCCAGCAGTAATAATCCACGATCGTATACGATGGTTTCAGCCCTAGCCGAAGATGCTGCTTAGATCCACATCCAGGCATTCACTGATTCAATATGGTGCACCATCCCCTGGTTGTGTACAGGGCGCACTGAAACAAACTGCACACCCACCAAATACAATGCATATCAATCCGGCCTACGAAACGACAAATAGTATATGCACTTACACGACTATCCCTACAAGTGTAGAAAGCCTGGGCAGCCGTCAAGGGATGCCTCGACTATTTCACCTCAGCGGGATCTCCGCATTCACAGTTTGGAATGGGAAGTTCAGGAGGCAACGGGGCATCCAAATCTCCATCACGGGATAGTCTTAGTTTTTCCGTGGATCAGGTGCCGTGTCTTCGTTGTCTCTATTGTACCTCCACCTCGAAATGCCTAAATAATTCAAAGCTTAATCAACAAACTAGAACAACATTATCTCACTATTAATATCTATATATCACAAAAAAAATGAATCATTGCCTTTACTTGGTCCAACAACCAGAGCACCATCTAAACCCTAAATACTACCTATATTACTCAATTTGTTCAAAATTCATGTAGGGCCTATTCCAAATTGCTCATACAAAAGGTAATCTCTGCGTGGTCTTGCGACACGCGGACTCAGGTATCTCGGCGTCCTATAGCTGTTTCGCCATGGGTCCAATTGCGAAAAAAGTTTGAAAAAATGCCAAAACAGAAAAAAAAAATTCCACGCACACCGACGGCCTCGTTACCCGGATGGAGGGTCAAGATGACGGACCAGAGGGGGGTGAATAGTCATTTCTAAAATTAATCACGTCGGCTAACCAAAACAAATGCGGAATTAAAACTATCGGTCTAGCCAAGACTACATCCCTCTATTTATATTCTCTAGCACATTCTAAAGATACTAATTAAGTAACAAAGATGTCGGGTTAGCTAGAGCTCACCTAACCAATTCTAGAAGTAAGGTCACACAAACATATGCCACTAGTACTTTAACCAATGGGGAGCTCCTACACATGCTAGTAAATAAAAGTACAAAGCCAACTAAGCTCACTAGTAATGCTCAATAACAAGGCAACCAATGCTAAATTAGAGAGCGTAAATACTTAGCTACATAAACTAAGCAATGTGACTAACAAAGTTACACAAACCAAATTAGCCACGCAATGGAGCTACTTCTATGCTACACAAGCAAGAAGGTAACTAGTGAGCTACACAAGCTAACTAATTACAAGAGCAACTACACAAGCTCAATGTATATAAAAATAATCACAAGCTTGTGTAAAGGGATTGCAAACCAACGGGAAGAACAAGGTTGACACGATGATTTTCTCCTAAGGTTCACGTGTTTGCCAACACGCTACGTCTTCGTTGTGTCGACCGCTCACTTGGTGGTTCGGCGGCTAATTGGCATCACCCGTCAAGCCCGCACGTCGGGCACCGCAAGAACCTACCCAGAAAGTGAGGGTAGCTCAATGACACGCTCAACTAGAGTTGCTCTTCGCGGCTCCCGCGGGGTGAGCACAATGCCCCTCACAAAGCTCTTCTCCGGAGCACCGCACAAGCTTCTTACGGGCTTCGACGGAGACCACCACCAAGTTCGACGGAGACCACCACCAAGCCGTCTAGGAGGTGGCAACCTTCAAGAGTAACAAGCACCACCGGCTTGCAACTTGATCATTTAGTGCCACTCGATGCAACCTCACGATGCAATCACACTAGAATCGCTCTCTCACATAATCGGATGATCATTATCAAGCATATATGAGATAGAGGGCTCCCAAGCACTCTCAAGCATGGACACAAAGTCCTCCGAGGTGCTCTATACCAGCCATGCCCGAGACCCACTTCTATTTATAGCCCCACGGGCTAAACTAGCCGTTACCCCTTCACTAGGAAAAACTCAGGACGACCGGACACGCCGGTCATATCGACCGGACGCAGGACCTCAGCGTCCAATCAACGGATGCTCGCCACGTGTCGCCTCCGTTAAAACACAGTCACTCGATATCAACTCCAACTTCATCTTCTTTGTAAATGTGCCAACACCACCAAATAAACACCACCTTGTGTATGTGTGTTAGCATTTTCACAATCATTTTCTAAAGGATTAACCACTCAACTTGCCACGCCACTCAATCCTAGCGACGATGCAAAGTTAGATCACTCAAGTAGCACTAGAAGACCGATATGCAAACAAGTTTGCCCCTCTTGATAGTACGGCCATCTATCCTAAATTCGGTCATAAACTTCTCTACACACCTATGACCGGTGAAATAAAATACCCTATGTTATACCTTTGTCTTACGCATTCCATTCCATCTCCTCCAATGTCTATGCAACACATGCACCAACATGATCAGTTCTTATCCAATTTTCATGGAATTTCTACAACATCTCATAACATAAGTCTAGAGTATGTACACCAAATTTTGTGGTATTTGGATTTGTGGGAGATATGCTTATTTTTTTGAAGGGTACAGAATCTGCCAGAAAGTGACAAATGTTGGATTGATCTAGAGTCACTTTGATTGAAAGGTCTTCAAGTTGGAAACATATTTACAAGTGTTTGAGGTACCTAAGTTTGGTTTTGAGATGATCTAGAAGCATGACAAACAAAGAGTACAAGGCTATTTATTTGTGGAGTGTACTTTGCACACTTTTGGTACTCAAGATGAAGATCAAGATCAAACTCAAGTTGAAGATGAAGTTTAAGTTCTAGATATAATTGGAGATCATTTGGTAGAAAGAAAAGGACTTAAACAAGTAGAAAAAAGGACTTAAAGAAGGAATCAAGGTTACTCATCAAGTTAAGTCCATCACATGGATCAATCAATCAAGCTATTTCAAGTGAGTATCAAGAATGGTTCTTTAGAAAGAGGTCACTTCTCCCTAGTGTAGGGACTTGCCGCCTATATGTAGGTGAACCAAGTGTGGTACTTGAAAGGCTAACATAGAAGTGGTGTGTCGGTGTTTCGGACCAGAGGGTCCTCAACCGACTAGTGAATTTGTTCAGCGTGCTCCCGATTCCGGATGGTGATGCAAAGAGACACAAGGTTTATACTAGTTCAGGCAATCGGCGCCCTACGTCCAGTCTAAGGGATAGAACTTGTATTCCTTGCACCAAAGTGCTCGTAGTAGGGGGTTACAAGCTAAGGGAGAGAGGGAACTTGTCCCAGGTCTCGGCAGGGTGTCGTGGGGCCATCTGAGACGTTGCTCTCAAGCGGCTGGAAGGTGTGTGTGTGAGTGTGTGTTCTCTGGGCGTCCCTTCTAAGTGGCCCAAGTCCTCTCCTTTTATAGTTGAAGGGGGGACAAGGGCAGTACATGTATTACTATGCGGCGTCATGCTGCCAGGGACGGCATGTCCAAGCCCTGTGGCCTGTTCCTGTGGCGGCGTGGTCGTCGGAGTGGCCCATCCTTGGAGTACTGGGACGGCGTGGTCGTCCCATCAGATCCTGTGCGTCGTGGGAGCCCCAGGAATGCCTCAGAGTGGACGTGGCGGCGACCATAAGCCGCTGGGGACAGACTATGCACGAGGCCAAAACTTGGTCGGGGCCGAGGCTGGTACTGCGGTGGGGGGTCTCGGCAGGCCGGACCCCAATATTGCCGAGGCCCTGATGTACAGTGCCGAGGCCTTGGTGTACAGCGCCGAGGCCTTGAGCGGGCGGCTGATCGTGAACACAGTGGTAGGACATAGTGGCCAGTAACCCCCACCATATCCTGTCCCAGGCGCTGACGGCGGCTGATCGTGGTCACAGTGTTTGGACACAGTGGCCGATAATCCCCGCCATATCCTGTCCCAGGCGCTGACGGCGGCTGATCGTGGTCACAGTGTTTGGACACAGTGGCCGGTAATCCCTGCCGTGCCCTGTCCTAGCCGGTATGGTGCTGATGTGACTTCGGGTCGCGTCGGTCTTTCTGTGATGTTGAGCCGCTGTCCGGCTGAGATCACGGGAGTGGTTGAAAGCATTAATGGGACATGACCGGCTGTCGGGAGGGTCGGCCGAGGCGGGGGGCGACGGACCGCGGGCGAGCCAGCCTCGAGCGACACGGAGAATGGGGCCTCACGCGAGACGAGGATCAGGCTCCTTGCCAAGGCTTCGCGCGAGAGGCCTCACACGATACGGAGAACGTGCCTCCTGCCGAGGCCTTCTGAGGAGAGCCTCGGGCGAGGCGGAGACGACGTTCCCTACCGAGGCCTTCCCTGGGGAGCCTCGCCAGGATGTCGAGACCTCCTTCTCGGGGCTCGAGGCGAGGAGGAGGAGGACCCAGTGGGCCTGGTCGCAATGGGGAGGGGCCCACGACTTACCTTTTTGCTTTTATCATCGTTATTTTTTAGATGGGACTGGGGCAACCCATTTAATGTTTTGCTTGGGGTACCCCATTCTAAGGTACCCGACAGTAGCCCCCGAGCCTCGGGGGGAGTGCGCGCACTCCCCCTAAGGGTTTGCCGAGGCTTGGTTCATACCTGCCCCGTAGGAATTGGGGCTTGTTTTTTTGAGGTTCTGGTGGGTGCGCACGAGCGCACCCGCCGGGTGTAGCCCCTGAGCCCCTGGGGGAGTGGAGTTACTCCTCCAGGGGCTTTCTTCATTTCCGTGTCTGAACGAGTAGTTCTTATTGCATTTGCCAAGCCCCCAAGCGCAAGTTCGGGTTGTGGGGGTCTCGGCGAGGCTGCAGGGAAAAAGGCCTCTAGCCTCTGCGCGGAGCAAGAGGTTCGTCAGGGGCCCCCTGACTTTGGGTATGATCCTCACGCTTCCTTTCGATCGGAAGGAGGGGTGAAACGTGTCATGCTACCCTCGATGGGCACGAGCGTGGACACTTCCGGTGAGCTATTAGCGGGTAGTCCGAGTGGAGGCCCGAGCCCCGTTCGCTGGGGGACGGCTAGTGGTCCAGGGATGCACTCTAAGAGTACCAGGGGGTTTCTCTAGTGGGTGCCGAGGCCGTTCGCGGACCTCGGTGGCTCGGTGCCTCCCTACGGTGGGATCCCATTCGGATACTTCCCCGCCAGTCTCGGACACGACTTAGGATGCCCCGAGCGACCGTTCGCTCGGGTCTAGGCCATTCGTAGGCTCGCCCCGATGTCGTCCCTGACTCTGTTGCCCTGGGGCGGCTGTCGAAACCTTTTGGAGGCCCAGCCTTCGAACCCCTGGACCGTAACGGGCTCAGCACCCTTTTATCGTGTTTGTAGCGAAACCTCTAGCGCGGTTTTGGACTGTTTGTCTTTGCCTTGGGTGTTCTGGCCCTTTTATCTGGTCTTCATGTGTCCTTTTCGTTCGGACGGAGGGTTAGTTTGCCGAGCCCATTCTGGTCTTGGCAAGGTTGCAGGAAGAGCCCCTAGCCTCTGCGTGGGAGGGCCGTCGGGAGTTCTCCTGACTTTTTATACGCCCCTCGCGCATGAGGGTTTGTTTGCCGAGGCCCCTTTGGGCGCGAGCCTGGGTCATGAGGTCTCGGCATATTTGCAGGAGGAGCCCCCTAGCCTCCGCATAGGGCGAGAAGGCCGTTAGGGGTTCCCCTGACTTTTTATGCGACCCTCGCGCTTCCTTTTCGCTCGGAAGGAGGGGTGGAACGTGCCTCGCTACCCTCGATGGGCACGAGCGGTGGCACTTCCGGTGAGCTGTTATCAGGTAGTCCGAGTGGAGGTCCGAACCCCATTTGTTAGGGGACGGCTAGCGGTCCAGAGACACACTCCAAGAGTACCAGAGGATTTCTCTAGTGGGTGCCAAGGCCGTTCGTTGGGCCTCGGTGGCTCGGTGCCTCCCTATGGTGGGATCCCATTCGGATACTTTCCTGTTGGTCTCGGACACAATTTTGGGCGTCCCAGGCATTTTGCTCGCTTGGGTCTCGGCCCTGTATAGGCTCACCCGTAGTTGCCCCTGACTCTGTTATCCTAGGGCGGCTGTCGAAACCCTTTGGGGTCCAGCCTTCGAACCCCTGGATCGTAACGGGCTCAGAGCCTGATTCCTTCTTATGAAAGGAACAGGCCGCAGGAAATGTCCTTCCTATTGGCTCGGCCGCGGGTGGCACGCCTTTTGAGGCGGTTTCACGGGGAGGCGAAACGACGCCTGCTGCCGTAGTGGGCGAGCGCGACGTGATGGACGGGACGTAACTGTTCACGCATTTAATGCGGGAGACGTGGGCGCGTGGGCCGCTGAAATCGGCTTGTGGTTAACCGCACTAGACGGGGAAAACCTCCCTGATTTCATCGCCTGTTCGTTTCACCTCCTCCCTGCATAAATACCCGAAGAGTCTCGCCCCTCCTTATCTTACCTTGCCTGCCACCTCCGTCGAGCCGTCGCCAGAGCAGCGGGTGCCGGGAAGAAGAAGAGAGAAGAGCGAGTCTAGGGAGAAAGCGAGAAAAAAGCGAGAGCGTGGAGGGGGAGAGAAAAACTCACTGCCACGCCTGATTCCTCCATCGCATTCATGGCCGGCAACGTCGTCGTTGTCGAGGCGGACCCCTGGGATCCGTCGGATGTCACTGAGGAGATGCTCCAGTCGCTTGTCGATGGTGGACTCCTCTGCCCGGTGACAGACCCTAGCAGGCCGGAGTGGATTGCTCCGTACGGCGAGCTAGAGCCGAGGCCCCACGATGGCTACGTCGTGAGCTTCGTCTCCTTCCACGAGCGCGGCCTCGGCACTCCGGCGGACCGGTTCATGCGGGCGCTCCCGCATTACTACAGAGTGGAGCTCCACAATTTTAATCCCAACTCCATCGCTCAGGCGGCTATCTTTGTGGCCGTCTACGAGGGGTATTTGGGGATCGCTCCCCATTGGGATTTGTGGCTCCACCTGTTCCGGACGGGGCATACTACCAAGCCAATGGGCACGTCGGGCAAGAGGAAGGCATCGAGGGCCGGAGGCTGCACTCTCCAAGTGCGTCAGGACCGCCTGCACCTCTACATCCCGGCCCAACTCGCGTCCTCCAACCGCCGGTGGTACACGAGTTGGTTCTACCTCTGCAACGACGACGGGGGACTTCCCCCTTATACTGGGCGGATTGTGGGGAGTTGCCCGGAGAAATGGAAATGGGGCATCCCGAAGGTCGACCAGCCCAAGCTAGAGCCGCTCCTGGAGGGGCTGGCGAGGCTGCGGAACCATGGCCTCACCGTCGCTGTGGTCGTGGCCACCTTCCACCGCCGGAGGGTGCTGCCGCTGATGGCTCGACAGTGGCAACTGTTCGAGATGAGGCCGGGTGAGCCCGTCGAAGGCACCCGGATGTCTTCCTCCGCCCTCTCCGACGAGGAAATTCACCGTCGGGTGGGGGAGACGGTAGATGTGAAGTTGAGGGGTGGCAACCTGACCCCCTTTGTGATGCGACCGTCATGGGGGTTTCTTTCGCTGGTAAGTCGAGTGCTGCTGCAGCCTCTGAGCCTCCTCAATCTCCCTTTATCCCTTATTTCCTTATGCGCGTTTATGGTTTGTTCAGGGGATGAGGGACGTGCGCTCCTCCCCGCCGCCCGTTCCCGAGGACGCGGGGTAGCAGGCGATTAACCGCGCTCACGCCGACGCACAGAAGAAGCGGAAGGATGCTAAGGCGGCGAAGCGCACGAAGCACATCCTTGCGCGCGAGGCGTTGGATAAGCGCCGCCGTCAGCAACGGAAGGAAGGTCTCCCGTTGGAGGAGTCCCCATCGACGTCGTTGTCGACGGGGGCCTCGGACGGGAATGACAAGGGCGAGGTGGGGTGAGGCCCCCTAGACCACCTTCTGGACGTCGAGGAGGTGGCGCCCAGGGCGTCGGTAAGCAGCCCGGCACCCCTAAGAAGGGGAGAGGAAGCAGACCCGAGGCCGGCGGTGGCCCCCTCCGGGGCCGTGGCCGACACGCCCGAGGCGCGGGTGTTAGGCAAACGCGCCGTCAGCCCGGTAAGCTCGGCGGTCACGGCGGAGCCGATGGCGGTGGAGGCGACGCCACCAGCCCCGCAGAGGATCGAAGGGGCGCCGGGGTCCGCCGAGGACCGACCGGCGCCGGTGGATACGGATGCGACGCCACTGCCGCCGCCTCCGCCGTTGCGGAGGAGGTTTGCTGTGGCGAAGCTGGGGCTGCCCCGTTCAAAGTAAGTGTGTTTTTGGCGGGGTTATGGTGTCTTCCATTCGCTCTTTTGGTCTCGTGCTGACCCTGTAGGTTGATTTTCTTTAGTCGGAAGCGGCCTGCGGACAACCTCCCCTTGGCGCCCCTTAAAGCGCTTAAGGCGAGCCCCGGCTCCTCTGCCCACTGGGTGGCGGAGGCACAAGCCGCCATCCAGCGCGGCGCGGCATCGGCGAGGGTCGACCCACAGGAACCGGCTGCCCAAGGAAGGGTTGCCGAGGCGGCCCCTACACGGTCGGATGGGGCCGTCGTGCCCTTTGTTGCCGAGGCTCCCGGGGCCTCCGGGGCTGAGGCGATGGGGGCCCCGGTGCCCATGACCGCCGAGACTGCAGTGTCCGTGGCCGGTGCTTCTGTGTCTGCCGAGGCCATAATGACAGAGGTCGGAGCCCCCGAGACCGCCGAGGCCGTGACTGTAGAGGCCGGAACCCCTGAGGTCACCACGGCCGTCGTGATGGCAGCGAGGCCGTCTGTGCAGGAGGCGGAGATGTCGACGGCGGAGGCCTCGGCCGTGCCCTTAGCTCAGGGCCCGCCGCTGTTGCGGGAGAGTGCCCGGGAGACGGAGGTCTATCCGATCTCCTCCGACGATACTTCCCGGGCACGGGAGGTGGTTGGCGCCGAGGAGACCGATGTCGTGGAGCAGCCGGCGCTGCTCTTAGACAAGGGAAGCTCGGCCCTTGTGCGGGTATGACCCGAGCCCCGCGGGTGGGATCACCCGCGGGTACTGTGGCGGAGCCGGGACGACCCTGAGGGGGAGCCTTTGTTCGCCCTCGAGGACACGGCCGAGGGCGGGCGCTAGAGTACCTTCGAGCAGTACTACGAGCTGGCAGAACGGTCGCTACGGACGGCGCTGTCCGTGGTGGCCGACGAACTGCCCGGAGTCGCTCAGGTTCGTGTTTTCCTTTCTCGCGCGACGTTGTTCTTTCCTTGGTTTTGTCGCAATCGACGACCTCTACTCTACCTCCTCAGGAGCTCGAGACCCGGTCCCTCGAGAAGTCGGTCTTCCTCCAGCGGGAGAGGGGAATCTAGGACCAGCTTCAGAGGCAGAGGGGCCTTCTTGCCGATGCTAACGAGCTTCTGTCGGCCCGAAGCGCGGAGGTGGAGGACCTCTGCCTTCGCTGTGCCGACGTGAAGGTCGAGGCGGCCATGGCCCAGACGCAGCTCGCCCCCTTGGCGGCGCGGATCAAGAAGCTGGAGGAGGAGCTTACCCGTGCCATCAATGACCGGGATGCCTTCAGGTCTCGGGCTGAAGAAGCGACGACCTCGGGCAAGGCCCTCGCCGGGCAGCTAGGGGCAGAGGAGAGTGCGCACCGGCTGACCAAAGGCGCTCTGAACGAGGCCCTTGCTGCGGCTGAGGCCTCACAAATCGAGGCTGTGGTTTTGAGGGGGACGGTCGAGGGTGAGTTCGAGTCCCCTTGTTTTGTTTTCTTCCCCTTATGTTTGCTTCCTAACTTCCTCGTATGACACAGAGCTGGAGAGTGAAGCCTCTAGGGTGGCCGAGGCCTCTCGAGTCGAGGCCCAGCGGTTGAAGGCAAAAGCCGAGGCCTGCTAGGCCGAGACCCGACGCTGGGAGCTGAAGGCCAAGGGTGAGCTCCGTGGGCTCCCATCCCTAACTTAGGTTGTTTTTTCTCTGGCTCAACCTTATTTCATTTTCCGTGGTGCAGAGTCAGAGGCAGAGGTCGTTCGGGCCACCGAGGCTTCCAGCGCGGTGCAGACGGTGCTCGAGACCGAGATCGGGGAGCACGAGGCGCTAAAGCGTGCTACCCTTTCCGCCTGCGAGGCCCTGGAAGTCGAGGGGGTTCAGTCAGGCAGCTCCCTGGGGAGCCGCTTGATTGCGCTGAGCAGCCAGATGCGCGAGCGGCTCCGAGGGGCGCTGCACACGGGTGTCAAGCGGGCGATGGCCGTCATCTCCTCTCACTACCTTGGCGTCGACCTCCCAGCCATCAGTGATGGCTACGTTCTGTCTGATGATGACGAGGAGGCCCACGCGGCGGTCGTGAAGCTGCTGGAGGCAGCGGAAGGCCCTGGCACGGCGCTGGCGACGCTCTTTGAAGATGAGGTGGTTCCTCCCCTACCCTCTGCCGGTGCTGGGGGCCCTGAGCCTTAATCTGGGCCTAGGGGCTATGTAAAGATAGAATAGGGGTTATTTTTGTATCATAACGTTTGTGGCCGTCGAGGCTTTTACTTCTGACATATTTGTGTTTCTTAGTTGTTTTTCTCATGTTTCCGAGCCTTTGCCCTCTGTTGCTCCTGATCCGATTTCGTTTGCAAAACACCCCTTTGGGGCCTAAGCCGTCCTTTGAGCGAGAGGTAGTGCCGTAGCCTGGGGGCGTAGGCCGTCTCGTGACTCAGCCAGCCTCTTGCTTAGGAAACAGACCTTGGTCCGAGGAGTCTCTACAAATGATTCGTCAGAGCCTGCTAGAGACTTGGCGTAGGAATTTTTTTCGAAAAGCAACTAAAAAATGGTGCGTGGGACCTAGGGGAAGTCCCCCATCTAGCCCTCGAGGGAGGCTTGGTTCTGCTAAGGCAGAGCCGAGTCTCCCTTATTGTGTTTATTGTACTGCCGAGACCTACTGTGGGCTCGGGGGGTTTCTCGAAAAGTAAAGACCAACTAAAGAGCGCTTTTTAATTGCATTTCGAGAAACGATATATACAACGCTTGGAAATTTAGGGATAAAAGCGATGTAGCTGTTCTATGTTCCAAGCGTTGGTGAAGATTTCGCCCTTCTCGTTGGCCAGCTTGTAGGTCCCGGGCTTCAGGACTTGGGCAATGATGTACGGTCCTTCCCATGGCGGGGTCAGCTTGTGGCGACCCTTGTTGCTCTGTGCTAGCCTCAGCACCAGGTCGCCTACCTTTAGGTCTCGGCCTCGGACGCGTCAGGCCTGATAGCGCCATAGGCTCTGCTGATACTTGGCCGAGTGTAGTAGCGCGATGTCTCGGGCTTCCTCCAGCTGATCGAGGGCGTCCTCTCGGGTTGTGCGGTTGCTTTGTTCGTTATAGGCTTGCAGCCTCGGGGAACCATATTCCAGGTCGGTGGGGAGGATGGCCTCGGCCCCATAAACTAGGAAGAAAGGCGTGAACCCCATGGCTCGGCTCGGAGTGTTCCTCAGGCTCCAGATGACCGATGGGAGCTCGGCGAGCCATTTCTTGCCATACTTTTTCAACCGGTTGTGAATTCTTGGCTTGAGGCCTTGTAGGATCATGCCGTTGGCATGCTCTACTTGGCCGTTGGTCCTTGGGTGTCCTACGGCCGACCAGGCCACATGGATGTGGTGGTCGTCGCAAAACGTCAGGAACTTTTTACCGGTGAACTGCGTCCCGTTGTCAGTGATGATGGTGTTGGGGACCCCGAACCGGTGGATAATGTCAGTGAATAACAGCACTGCCTGCTCGGATTTGATTCGATTGATCGGACAGGCCTCGATCCATTTGGAGAACTTGTCGATTGATACCAGTAGATGGGTGTAGCCCCCGGGGGCCTTTTGCAGAGGCCCGACCATGTCGAGCCCCCACACGGCGAACGGCCATGTGATGGGGATGGTTTGCAAGGCTAGGGCCGGGAGATGTGTCTACCGAGCGTAGTACTAGCATCCTTCGCAGGAGCATATTAGCTTGGTAGCGTCGGCGACCGCCATCGGCCAGTAGAACCCTTGGTGGAAAGCGTTTCCTACGAGCGTTTGAGGCGCCGCATGGTGCCCACAGGCGCCTGCGTGTAAATCCCAAAGCAGGGCTTGGACCGCCTCGGAACTGATGCATCGTTGAAGGACGCCTGAGGGACTTTGCCTGTATAATTCACCATTGTAGAGGGCGTAGGTCTTGGCTCGGCGCGCAAGCCGTCGTGCTTCAGTTCGGTCGTCAGGAAGCTCCCTCCAGTCAAGCCAATCGAGGAACGGGACTCGCCAATCCGCGTCCTGATCATTCTGCGGAGGCTCGGCGTTGACTTCCATGACCTCGGGCTTGGTCGAGGGGGTCTCGGCAGCAGAGGGGGTGTTTGGCTTTGCCATGGGTTCCCCAGGTGGGCCCTCCTCTGTTGTCGAGGTGCAGCCAATGGACGGTTTGTGGAGGTCTCTGGCGAAGACGTTTGGGGGGACCGGGGCCCGTGCTGAGGCCATCTTTGCCAGCTCGTCGGTGGCCTCGTTGTACTTTTGCACGATGTGATTTAGTTCAAGACCGTCGAACTTGTCTTCTAGGCGTCGCACCATCTTGCAGTAAGCCTCCATTTTAGGGTCGAGGCAGTTTGACTCCTTCATCACTTGGTCTATGACGAGCCGCGAGCCGCGAGTCGCCTCGGACGTCGAGGCGCCGTGCCCCAAGCTCGATGGTGACTTGTAAGCCATTGATGAGGGCCTCGTATTCGGCCACGTTGTTGAGGCGGTGAAGTGGAGCCGCACCATGTAGCGCATGTGTACTCCGAGGGGCGAAATGAAGAGCAGACCCGCGCCTGCCTTGGTCTTCATCAGGGATCCGTCGAAGTACGGGGTCCAGCACTCCATCTAAATCTGAGCAGGTGGCAATTGAGTATCTGTCCATTCGGCCACGAAATCGGCCAAGACCTGAGACTTGATCGCTTTTCGAGGCGCAAAGGTCAAGGTTTCCCGCATAAGCTCGACAGCCCACTTGGCTATCCTGCCCGAGGCCTCCCAATTATGAACTATCTCGCCTAGGGGGAAGGATGATACCACAGTCACTGGGTGCGACTCGAAGTAGTGGCGCAGTTTGCGCCGGGCCAGGACCACGGCGTAGACTAGCTTCTGGATGTGGGGGTAGCGTGCTTTGGTCTCGGAGAGCACCTCACTGATGAAATAGACCGGTCGCTGGGTAGGCAGAGTATGCCCTTCTTCCTGCCTCTCTACTACTACGGCGGCGCTGACCACTTGGGTTGTTGCGGCGACGTAGAGTAAGAGGGCCTCGTCCAAGGTCAGGGGTATCAGAACGGGAGGATTGGTGAGCAGCCTCTTGAGTTTGTCGAGGGCTTACTTGGCCTTGGGGGTCCAGGAAAAACGCTTGGACTTTCTCAAGAGTCGGTACAGAGGCAAACCTTTTTCGCCGAGGCGCGAGATGAAGCGGCTCAGGGCCACGAGGCATCCCATGACCCTCTGTACTCCCTTGAGGTCTCTAATTGGTCCCATGCTGGTTATAGCCGAGACCTTCTCTGGGTTGGCCTCAATGCCGTGTTCCGAGACTATGAATCCCAAGAGCATGCCTCGGGGGACCCCAAACACACACTTCTCGGGGTTGAGCTTGATGCCCTTCTCTCTAAGGCATTTGAAGGTCACCCTCAAGTCATTCATGAGATTTTCAGCCTTTCTGGTTTTGACCACGATGTCGTCTACGTAGGCCTCGACGGTCTGCCCGATGTTGTCGCCAAAGACCTGGGTCATGCACCGCTGGTATGTGGCACCTACGTTTCTGAGGCCGAAGGGCATCGTCACGTAGCAGTACATGCCAAACGGTGTGATGAAAGAAGTCGCGAGCTGGTTGGACTCTTTCATCTTGATCTGATGGTAACCAGAGTACGCATCGAGGAAAGACAGGGTCTCGCACCCTGCGGTGGAATCAACGATTTGATCAATTCGAGGTAATGGGAAGGGGACCTTTGGACAGGCTTTATTCAGACCGGTGTAGTCTACACACATCCTCCATTTCCCGTTTTTCTTCTTGACTAAAACAGGGTTAGCCAACCACTCTGGGTGGGATACTTCCTTGATGAACCCGGCCGCCAAGAGTTTCTGTACCTCCTCTCCGATGGCCCTGCGCTTTTCTTTGTCGAAGCGGCACAGGCGTTGCCTCGCCGGTCTAGATCTAGCCCGGATGTCCAGGGCGTGCTCGGCGACTTCCCTTGGTATGCCCGGCATGTCCGAGGGACTCCATGTGAATATTTCAGCGTTCGCACGGAGAAAGTCGACGAGCACGGCTTCCTATTTGATGTCAAGGGTGGCGCTGATCCTCAGCGCTCGGTCATCGGGGCATGCGGGGTCGACCGGGATGAGTTTGATGGTTTCAGCGGGCTCGAACACCCCCGCGCAACGCTTGGAGTCAGGCACCTCGCCACTGAGTTGGTCGAGGTGGGCGATGAGGGTCTCAGCCTCCGCAAGAGCCTCGGCGTACTCGATGCACTCGACATCGCAGTCGTATGCATGTCCGTACGTGGACTCGATTGTGATGACACCATTAGGGCCTGGCATCTTGAGCTTGAGGTAGGTATAGTTGGGCACTGCCATGAACTTGGCGTAGCACGGTCGCCCCAGAATGGCATGGTAGGCTCCCCCAAACCCGACTACCTCGAAGGTGAGGACTTCCTTGCGGTAGTTGGAAGGGGTGCCAAAGCAGATAGGAAGGTTGATGCGCCCGAGGGGTCACGTGCGCTTCCCTGGCATGATGCCGTGGAAGGGTGCGACGTCGCCTTGTAGCC
Organism: Miscanthus floridulus; assembly: GCF_019320115.1. Taxonomy (NCBI): domain Eukaryota; kingdom Viridiplantae; phylum Streptophyta; class Magnoliopsida; order Poales; family Poaceae; genus Miscanthus; species Miscanthus floridulus. Next base: position 130,057,828 of record NC_089584.1, read on the forward strand.
TCGACCGGTCGATCTCCAAGAGCTCCAGGGTGTTGGCGTAGAGGATGTTGAGGCCGCTGCCTCCGTCCATCAACACCTTGGAGAGTCGGGTGTTGCCGATGATCAGGTCGACGACCAGTGGGTACTGCCCGGGATTCGGAATACGGTCGCGGTGGTCACCTCGATCGAAGGTGATCGCCTCTTGAGACCAGTCGAGGTACTAGGGGGTGGCCACCTTGACCGAGAAGACTTCTCGGCGTTCCCTCTTACGCTGCCGCACCGTAAGGCATGCCGAGGGCCCACCGAAGATCATGAAAGCGTTGCGTACCTCAGGGAACCCGTCGTCCTTGTCTTCGTCCCGACCGCCGGCGCCTTTCTGCTTGGCGTCATCGTCGGGGAGCCCGAGCCTGGCGTAGTAGCACCGCAGCATGGTGCAATCCTCGAGAGCGTGCCTGACCGGGCCCTGGTGGTAAGGGTAGGGTTTCTTAAGCATGTCGTCGAAGGGCCTAGGGCCTTTGGGGCCTCGAGGACTCTTGCGCTCTATGGTCGTGACCAGATCAGCCTCCAGGACCTCCTGCCTCCCTAGGCGCCCCTTTTTCTTTTTCTTAGGGAGGTGGGAGGCTGAGGCCTCGGGGGCCTCTTCCCTCCGCTTACCCTTGGTATCGGCGTCGGGGAAGATGGCTCCGACAGCCTCTTCTCCTGAGGCGAAGCTGGTGGCGATGTCGAGGAGCGCGGCAGCAGAGCGCGAGACATTACGACCTAACTCTCAGACCAAGTCCCGACAAGTGGTGCCGGAGGGGAAAGCCTGGACGATCTCCGAGTCGCCGACGCTGGGTAGCTCGGTGCATTATTTGGAGAAGCGCCACATGAAGTCTCGGAGAGACTCGTCCGGCTTCTGGCGATAGCTCTTAAGATCCCAGGAATTCCCAGGGCGCACGTACGTGCCCTGGAAGTTCCCGACGAAGATCCTAACCAAATCGCGCCAGTCGTGGATTTGCGAGGGAGGGAGATGCTCGAGCCAGGCTCGTGCCGAGTCCGACAAGAGCAAAGGGAGATTGCGGATGATGAGCAGGTCATCGTCCGCGCCACCTAGCTAGCAGGCCAGGCGGTAATCGGCAAGCCAGAGCTCTGGGTTGGTCTCGCCGCTGTACTTCACGAGATTGGCCGGCTGTCGGAACCAGGCGGGGAAAGGAGTAGCGTGGATGGCCCTGCTGAAGACTCGAGGGCCTGGCGGCTTAGGGGAAGGACTGCGGTCCTCACCGCTGTCGTAGCGACCACCTCGGTGTGGGTGGTAGCCCCAAGCGGGCCCCTCATTGTCATGGCGTCGTCGCCTGCTGACCACCTCATGGTCTCCCTGCACCTCGCGTCGACTGCCAAGGCGGTCCAGAAGCACGGGGACCCTGTGAGCTATCGGCGCTCGGTCGGGGTTGGGACGAGCCAGGGCTTCCCTGTCCTGCCGAGGCGGTGCCGTGAGAAGGTTCGAGGCGCCCCCGCGCCGTCGAGAGGCGGAACTCTCGGCCCGCTGAACCGCAGCGGTCTCTAGGAGATCGCGGAGCTCGCCGCGGACCCGCCGCCCCTCCGTGGTAGAAGGCTCAGGCATTGCGCGAACCAGCATTGCCGCAGCCGCAACGTTCTGGCTGGCACGATTGAAGACTGGGGGTTGCTCGCTCCCTTCGTCGTCATGGATGCGGTGATACACATCGCGAGCTCTTCGTCGGGCTCCCCCACCTTCGCCGCGGCCTCGCTGTTCCTATTCAAGAGAGTCTCGAAGCTGCTGCAGAAGGAGTTGGTCTTGCTCGACCTTGGCCTGGAGCTCACGGAGTTGCTCTAGGTCTGGGCGCTGAGGTCGTGCAAGAGCGACGTTCTCATTTCGTGCGGTCGGTAGGGCATTGCGTGGGGGCATGACGGCGCCCGCCCCTAGACGAAGTGGGGAGCGGCTACCTGCCCCCTCATCCTCTTCGCCTGCCCTCGGCATCCCGAGCCCGACGTGAAAACACTCACGAGTGGGGTCGTAAGTGCCCTCGTCATCGGAGTCGGAGTAACCGAAGCAGTAGTCGCTTGCGGCCAAGAATTGGCGCAAAGTCCCAGGGTCATGGAGCCCGGAGAAATCCACTCCGGGCCATGCCCCGTCCTCATCCGAGGAGTCAGCGTGGGTGCTTAGGTCGAGACCGAAGTGCTAGCAGCGTTCTGAGGGACCCTCATGAGCAGCAGCGTATGCGTAGGTGTAAGAAGCGGCGGCATTTTTCAACCCAAAGGGGTATGGGGATGATGTCGTTGCCAGATTCTGCTCCGCTGGGGTCGGTTCTTCAGGGAGTGGTGGAGCGGAGCTTGACGACTGGGCATCATCGCGAGCCACCAGCGATTTCCCTTTGTCCAAGCTCAGGCCAGACAGGTCCCCAGCCAGGGACCCCGTACCAACAGCTGGTCGTAGGATATCGGCGGGGAGTGGCGTGCCGCCCCGGGTTCGCGTAGCGTCGGGGTGGTCTTGCTCGTGTCGTGCTTAGCGAGCACGGCGAGAGCGGCCGCCCGGGCGTCGCCTGCGCCTGGGCTACCAGTGCATAACTTCATCGTCGGGCGGTGGGGCTTGAGGAGCGAGGAGTACCATGTTGTACTCATGCCCTAGAGACATGAACTCTAGGCTCCCAAACCAAACTACGGTGCCGAGACGCAATGGTCGCACGGGGTCTGCCATCCGGAACCTGCTGGGATGACGAAACTGACACGCAGACATCCCCTACCTGGCGCGCCAACTATCAGTGTTTCGGACCGGGGGGTCCTCAACCGACTAGTGAATTTGTTCTGCGTGCTCCCGATTCTGGATGGTGATGCAAAGAGACACAAGGTTTATACTGGTTCAGGCAATCGGCGCCCTACGTCTAGTCTGAGGGATAGAACTTGTATTCCTTGCACCGAAGTGCTCGTAGTAGGGGGTTACAAGCTAAGGCAGAGAGGGAACTTGTCCCAGGTCTCGGCAGGGTGTCGTGGGGCCGTCTGAGACGTTGCTCTCAAGCGGCTGGAAGGTGTGCGTGTGTGTGTGTTCTCCAGGCGTCCCTTCTAAGTGGCCCAAGTCCTCTCCTTTTATAGTTGAAGGGGGGACAAGGGCAGTACATGTATTACTATGCGGCGTCATGCCGCCAGGGACGGCATGTCCAAGCCCTGTGGCCTGTTCCTATGGCGGCGTGGTCGTCGGAGTGGCCCATCCTTGGAGTACTAGGACGGCGTGGTCATCCCATCAGATCCTGTGCGTCGTGGGAGCCCTAGGAATGCCTCGGAGTGGATGTGGCGGCGACCATAAGCCGCTGGGGACAGACTATGCACGAGGCCGAAACTTGGTCGGGGCCGAGGCTGGTACTGCGGTGGGGGGTCTCGGCAGGCCGGACCCCAATATTGCCGAGGCCCTGATGTACAGTGCCGAGGCCTTGGTGTACAGCGCCGAGGCCTTGAGCGGGCGGCTGATCGTGGACACAGTGGTAGGACATAGTGGCCAGTAACCCCCACCATATCCTGTCCCAGGCGCTGACGGCGGCTGATCGTGGTCACAGTGTTTGGACACAGTGGCCGGTAATCCCCGCCATATCCTGTCCCAGGCGCTGACGGCGGCTGATCGTGGTCACAGTGTTTGGACACAGTGGCCGGTAATCCCCGCCGTGCCCTGTCCTAGCCGGTATGGTGCTGATGTGACTTCGGGTCGCGTCGGTCTTTCTATGACGTTGAGCCGCTGTCCGGCTGAGATCACGGGAGTGGTTGAAAGCATTAATGGGACATGACCGGCTGTCGGGAGGGTCGGCCGAGGCGGGGGGCGACGGACCACGGGCAAGCCGGCCTCGAGCGACACGGAGAATGGGGCCTCGCGCGAGACGGGGATCAGGCTCCTTGCCGAGGCTTCGCGCGAGAGGCCTCACGCGATACGGAGAACGCGCCTCCTGCCGAGGCCTTCTGAGGAGAGCCTCGGGCGAGGTGGAGACGGCGTTCCCTGCTGAGGCCTTCCCTGGGGAGCCTCGCCAGGATGTCGAGACCTCCTTCTCGGGGCTCGAGGCGAGGAGGAGGAGGACCCAGTGGGCCTGGTCGCAACGGGGAGGGGCCCACGACTTACCTTTTTGCTTTTATCATCGTTATTTTTTAGATGGGACTGGGGCAACCCATTTGATGTTTTGCTTGGGGTACCCCATTCTAAGGTACCCGACATGGTGATCCGAGGAACATTTGAGATGCTTAGTTGAAGCAATCAAAAGAGCTGATCAAGAAAAGCAAGCAACATAAAAAAGAGAGCTAGTCATGATATTTCAAGTGGTATTCCAAATAGTTCTCTCATGCAAGCAAAGATCAAAAGATGAAGCAATCCAACCACAACAAGAAAGTGCACTTGATCATAAGTGGTATTCATTTCATATGGGTGAAGAATGGAATTCAAAATGGTATCTATTGGTCTTCACCAAGCTTATAATTGAACTTCACATTGCTATTGGAGTAATGAATTGAAATATATGTGATTATCCTCTACTCCAACATAGCAAAGGTATCATTGTAATGTGCATGATCATTTTATCTCTTACTAGTATGCGGTTAGTGCATATAGTGCATGCTTCATAGGATCATGCATAACAAATGAAATGTTTAAATTCATAGCCTACCACTATTGCTTGAATGATTAATTGATCTAGTGGTTAGTATATGAACTTGTTCATAAGCTAGTGAACCCAATTACCTGACTTAATTTGGATTGCTAACAAGTGACAAGTACAACATTGGCAAGATAACCCTTACAAGAGGTGTGAAGAAGCTTATCATTAGTTCAAACCGGACTTGGAAGCTTAGGCAAATCAATTTAGTTCAAGTCAATATTAGAAGCTCATGATAATGATAAGAGTACAAGCATAAGACAACAATGCAAATGGATATCTAATTTGTTTATTTCAAGGAGTATCTAGACTCAAGTATTTTATCGAATCTACAAGTGATGTCTAAATCAACTCACAAGCAATATCCTATAAGTGGTACTCATGAAGATAGCAAATGTTTGAGAAATAGTTTTTATTAATAAATCCAATAAGTGGTCCCATACTAGAAGATTCTTTCAAGTGGTATCACATCTACACATAGTATCAATCATGCAAGACGATGGTTCCACAAGTGATCCTTAACTTTAAGTGATCATCAAATGAAGAATGCATCCCTCACCTACAAGAGTCCAAGTGTATCAAATGGATGACCCATGCTATCATATAGGAGGAGGTGTCACACAAATTGATATCAAGATCAAAGATTCTATGTGTGGTATCTCAAGAAGCCTTACACTAGATATAAGTGGTACAAATTACAAGTGGTGTCATCCCAATAATCAAGTGATGTCCATAAAAAATGCAAGATTCAAGCCTCAACCATCTACCCCAAAATGCATACCTTTGCATCAATAAGAAGCACACCTTTTATGGAAATTGATGACAAAGGGGGAGAGATTGTACAAAGATATGAAAACTTTGAGATTGAGATTGAACAAGGGGAGAGATAAGATATAAAAGCTTGGGAAAGATTGAAAGCTAAAAGAAATAGAGGTTGGACATGGACATGGACAAAGAGGGAGCAACATTAGAGAAAAGAGATGGGTCAAAATTCTTGGACAAGAGAAGCACACAAGTAGAGGGAACAAGCTCATGAACTTTGATTGATTGCATTTGGTATGTGCATATTCATGTGCTTGCTTGCATTGCATAAGTTCTTAAATTTCAATATGCATGCTTGTGTGAGGTATGCTAGTTGTAGAATTTGATTGATGAAATGAAAACTAGTATGCATAGGATGATAGCTAAACACTTGGTATGTTTTTCAAGTAATGCTAGTACCTTGCTTTTAATGTTGATCTCACGAGGTATCTAGTGCCTTTTATTTTTCCAAGTGTTATCTAGCTAACCATGGTGCTAAGGATGAACTTAAAGGTGCAACTCTGATTGGTATCACACTTCAAAGGTTTATTCTATACACTTTAGCATCATTAGGTAGTAATTACTCTCCCACATTTCTAATCTATGCATATGTGCGAGCTTCAAATCAAACACTCTAGCATATATGTAGGGGGAGCTAATACTACTATTTTGGGTTTCTGGTACTTGTCCAAAATCATTTTTATATGGTAAAATTGCTTGGGCAAGCAACATGAATCCAAAAGAGCTTAATTTCCATATCTTTGTAGAGTTGTCATCAATTACCAAAAAGGGGAAGATTGAAAGGTCCTTGTGTGGTTTTGGTAATTGAGTGACAACCTAGATGGACTAATTGTGTTTATGTGAGATATACAGGTGATTAGTCTATAGGTACATATGTGTGAGCAACATATACCATGAAGGTGAAAATGGCTTGGAGATGTTGCAAAGCTCACACATGTGATGATGAAGGAGGTCGCAAACGAGACATGACATTGAGTCATGTGATCAAGGTGGAGAAGATCAAGATATGACTTGGCTTGATGGACCGGTTGCAAGCATGAAGGGCAAGTTGGAGGCTTTGGAGCGATGGACCACGTGACAGTGAAGCTTAAGCAAGACTTGGCGCCGATGGATGAAGGCAACGGTGAAAAGCAAGTGAAGTCAAGATCGATGAACCAACAAGATCATGTGATGATATGAAGTGGATCATATCATTATTGATCGTGTTGGTGCATGTGTTGCATCAATCTTGAAACCTGATGCTAGGAATTGGCTGGAGGTTCACCAACCACGGCGGATTTTGCCGGTGAACATGGGGAAAAGTTGGAGCTTGGGTTCTTGTTAATGGTGGAGGAGGAAGGGGAGGGTTGGGGCTTTATATAGGAGGGGGAGGGCGAGGATAAGGATGTCATGGTGACTCACCCCCGGGCGCAAGGATTGGAGGTAAGGGAAGCTCCCATGGGTGCCGGCCAGGTGGTGCTCGGGCCCTGCACTCCAATACGCTCGCGTCCTCTGGCGACGAGGAAGAAGAAGGTGACCTGACGAGTGGGCCCAACCAAGAAAAACATCGTGCCAACTTTGTCCCCTTAAACGACCTAACTACCGGTGTCCAAAAATTCTCCAAAAATACTCGCTGGAAAGCTAAAATCACCAAGAATCTAATGCCACAAGAATCAACTCAAAATCTGTTATGGTTTGCACACAATTGTCAAAGCAAAACAGCTAAAATTGAATTTTAAATGAATTTTTAACCCAATCAAACAACTCTGAAAAAATTGGTAAAAATATTTTAAAATCACTAAATGATGTCTAGTATTGGAATAAAATATTTGGGGGCACAGTGGTATGGAAGAAATTGAGGTTCCTTCATAAATTTGATTTTCACCAATAAATAACAAAATTCTGGGCACTTAGCATGGTTACAAAGTTCATTTATGCAAAAACGAGACTCATGATGGTCTATGATGCACAAATGGATGTTCATGATGCTTAAATATGCATGATGATGCTTGTGATGCGTGTCGTGGTGAAGGTGTCGGGTTTAACGCGTATTCTCACATCAAGTTCGAACTACGTGGTTGAATTTCCAAAAGTGAGAGTTCGGGAACAAGGTATGTGCTATGACTTTTATAAAGGTCAACAAGGAAAAGCTCGACGAAGTTGGAGATAGGATGGTAGGATCTTTGGTGGAACGTCGTCGGTCAAAGCTATTTTTGAATCGGATTTGAAATTTGGCCGATCGTCTACTCGATTTTGGAACATCCTCTGCTCAAAATCAGAAGAAGTGTTGTGAGTGGAAGGTGTTCAACTTGAAAAGTCCTACCACTTTTATATTGGCTAAAATTTAAGTTTTTATATGAAGTTGGTTTTTATCGGCCTCACAAGTTATTCTCTACAGGAGAAGTTTTTAACATTTAGCCAAAATCTAAGATGTTTTTGGGTTCTTAACTCTTAGCAACTTAGAGTTAGCTTTAACTTATTCCTTAATCCCTTTGTTGAGTCTTTGATTTAGTTTCTTAATCACTTTGATGATTCCCTAATTTAGCTGCTTTAACTACTAGGGCTGTCACACGTAGGCGGTGGGGGCGAGGGCGACGCCTTCTCGATCTCGACCATCGCGCACTTGGTCTCCACGTCGCTGTCTCGGCTCTCTCCGTCCACCTCCGCCTCCGCATCGAGGTGTTCGACGGAATGCTCCTCCTTATCATCATAATTACCGCCGTCCTCTTCATCCTCAGGGTCGATGCCGTGGGCGCGGAGGGTAGCATACGACGCGGCGAGCGCGGATGCGAGCTCATCCTACAGCTCGTGGTCGCGGCCGGCGCGGCCCTCGGCGAGGCGGTGGAACTCGCGGGCCTCGATCAGCGCCGCCGCCTTCTCGCTCTGCAGCCGCGCGATCATCAGCATCGCCTCGCTCGCCGCGGTCTCCGCGGCCCCGCGCTTCGCGTCCAGCTCTGCCCGCAGGCAGCAGTGCCACCGCGGCCTCCTTCTCCACCCTCAGCCGCCCCACCGCCTCCTCCAGCTCCTTCACCCTCCAGCCAAGCTCCGGCTCCTGTGCCCCCTCCAGCGCGCGGCGCCATGTAGGGGCCGACGAGGCGGCGGCAGAATCGGGATCCATGGGAGCATGCGGTGGCCTATGACCGTTAACGGTTAAGGTAGCGGTTGTGTCAGTGTTCTGCTTCCTTGCGTGGGTAGCGGTTGTTGCGTCTGTACGAGCGGAGATAATCATGCGCACTTTCATTGATGATTATACGTCACAAGAGGTTACATATATATAGCCTGCCGAGGCTAACGTGAATACATGACTAATGTGAATGCATGACCAAACTGATCACCAAGAGTCCAGGCGTGTGGTAACCAAAGGGGCAGCCTAACACACACACACACACCGTCCTGGCCCGAGGCCAGGTTTTTTTTTTAACCTGGACTCCTAGTGTACAAGTTGGAGTATCTATACTCTACACAACACACTCACACCACCACACACACGCACACCTATAGAAATTATAACTTATACACCTCAAGCGTCCTTCTGAAGATCACTGAAGCCATACGAGCCTCATAGACGACGAGCACATCGTAGTCCTATTGTAGCGCCACGCGAGTATCTAGGACCTGCACGAAACAAATATGGGGAAATACTAGCGCCACGCGAGTGTTCAGGAACTGCACGAAACAAATATGGGGGAAATACTAGCGCCACGCGATTGTCCAGGACCTGCACGAAACAAATATGGGGAAATACCCCCCGGTGCCACACCCGGCCGATCCACAACTGGGATTCGAACGCGGGTGGGTGGCCTCCACGATGGGAGCGCTCACCACTGCGCTACAAGCGCGTTGGCGCCCGAGGCTTGGTTTTATGCGAGCAGATTGCTTATTTTCAACTGGGCCTCTTTGGGCTGAGTGTGCAATGGTGTGAGACGACCGACGGCCTGCCTGTGTTCGCAGCCCATGTCACACTGCAGCATGTAGCCAACTCAATTAAGAGCCAGTTTAGCAGGGCTCACTACCGGAAACGTCAAATTTGCTGAGAGTTTTTATGTTTGCCGAGTTTATTCTCTCAGGCACTTGGCAAACATGTTCTTTGTCGAGTGCTGCGCTAAAAACATTCGACAAAAAAAACACTTGGTAAAGAGGAGGTTTGCCGAGTGTCAAAAAAACACTCGACAAATAGGGAGTTTGCCGAGTGTTTTTTTACACTCAGCAAAGAAATAAAATCCTTTTTCTGGAAAAGAAGGAGAAGAAAAAAATGAAAAAAAACTTTACCGAGTGCCTAGATCTAGGACACTCGGTAAATAAATAAAATCTTTTTTCTAGGAAAGAAGGAGAAGGATAAAAATGAAAAAAACTTTATCGAGTGCCTAGATGTAGGACACTCGACAAAGGAAAAAAAATCTTTTTTCTAGGAAAGAAGGATAAAAAAATGAAAAAAAAACTTTCCCGAGTGCCCGGATCTAGGACACTTGGCAAAGGAAAAAAACCACTTAGTTAACCGCCGTCGCCCCTCCCCTCTCTCCCCTCAGCTCCCCTCCCTCCTCCCCTGCCTCCTCCCAGATCCGCCCGCCCACGCCCTCTCTTCGGCACCGCCGCGCCGCTCCCCTCCCTCCCCTCCTCCGGCGCGCCCCTCCCCTCCCTTTCCGGCGCGGCCCCGCCCTCCCCTCCTCCTCCTCCTCGGATCCGACCGCCGCCGCTCCCTCCCCTCTCTTCTTCCCCATGGGCGCCCCTCCCCTCCCTTCTTCCCCCGCCTGCGCCGTGACCCTCCCCTCCCTTCTTCCCCTACCAGTGGCCCGTCCCCCCCCCCCCCCCTCCCCCTCCCCCTCCCCCCTCTTCTCCTCCGGCGGGCGTCCCTCCCCTCCCCTTCTTCTTCCCCGGCGGGCGCCCCTCCCCTCCCTTCTTTTGCCACCGGCGTGGAGGGCCAAGGCGAGCTCCAGGCTGACGGATCCACGACGGGTGGTCCTCGCGACGGCAGTTGGCATTGGATCCGGCGAGGAGGGCCAAGGGGAGCTCCACGGCGGTGGATCCGCGGCGGGTGGGCCTCGCGACGGCGGCATGCGTCGGATCCGGCTGCTGGGGCTCGGATCCGACGACGATGGGGTTGTGGCGGCCGACGTGGGTCCGAGGTAGGTCAGCTCTCCCCATCTCCCTCTCTTTTCCTCTCTTCATCTCCCTCACTCTCTCCCTCGCCGGTGATCAGATCCACGGCGGCGCCGGGCGGATCCGGTGGGGAGCAACAGCGTGGAGGCGGCGGATCCGTTGGGGAGGTGCCCTCCGATGGCGAATCCGTCAGGGAGGAGCGCGCCGACGGGCGACGTGGTGGTGGCCGGCGGCGGGGCGTGGTGGTGGTGGTGGTGGTGGTGACCGGCGGCTGTGGTGGTGGTTGTGGCGGCGGGACTTGTTTTTTTTTCCTGAAAAATATTTGTCGAGTGTTTTTTTGAACTCGGCATAGTCTTTGCCGAGTGCCCGACGTTTGACACTCGACAAACATCTCTTTAGCGATAAAATCTTTGCCGAGTGTAACACTATTTTTATATTTTTTATGATTTTGCAGAAATAAATAGTCGAACGAAAAAATTGCAAAAATAGACTTATGCCGCCGCACCAAACGGCGGTAAGGCCCTTTTGCCGTATGAAACGGCGGTAAGGGCTCTTCCGCCGTTTTTGACTTTTATCATATATTTTTCCTTCATTTTTATCGATTATTTTTCCTTCATTCTTGTTGACTTTTATCAAATAATTTTCCTTCATTTTTATCTAATATTTCAATTATCTAGTTCCATTGCAACACGGAACTTAATTTTTTTTAGTATTGTTCCTTTAATTTTTTATGATATTTTTGAGAGAGGTAGAGTGAGGCCCCGTTTAGATCCAAAAAATTTTGGGTTTTGGCTACTATAGCACTTTCGTTTGTATTTGGTAATTAGTGTCTAATTATGGACTAATTAGGTTCGAAAGTTTCGTCTCGCGATTTCTCGTCCAACTGTGCAATTAGTTTTTTTTCCATCTACATTTAGTACTCTATGCATGTGGCGTAAGATTTAATGTGACGGATACTGCACAAATTTTTTTAATCTAAACGGGGCCTGAGTTCACGAAATCATTAAACTAACGGCCGAGCAGTATGCGAATGACCACACATCGTACGTTATACAATCGTACACATGATAGCCTGCACCGGCGTACAAAAGATAAAAAAAGGTCCTACGCACTAAATGCGTCCTCGCTTAAAACGAGGCTGGTCACCCCGACCACGACCACGCCTCGCTGCCCGCTGCGCTGTTCTGTCTGCTGCTGGTCGTACGTCAAGGGGTCCTGTGGGGCAACGTCGCGAGGCGGACGTCCCGCTGCGGCCGCAGGTGGTGTCGCGAGCTCCTGTGTCGCCCCCTGTGTAGGAGCCTCCAGGGCGTCACGCAACTGCGAGCCACCGATCACGTCAGGCTCGGGTCCGAAAAAATCGTCCACCCATGCATGGACGCTGGACCTCTGTCCCTCCTCCTCGATGGAGTCCTCCGAAGCCCCTCCGCGGTCTGCGAACCCTGTTATGCAACGAAGGAAATGGTATTGTTAGTTTCGTTGCGTATTTAAAATGGAATAGAAAACATGTATTCATCACGCACCGTAGTGGCGTAGCTGAGCTCTATACCTGGTGCAGCTGAAGAGGGCCCCGCTCCACTGTAACCACCGTACATCTGCGGGGCTGTGTTAATAAAATTATTAGTTAGTAAGGTGAATCGGACAACATTTCGTCAATGATGTACGACAAAATAACGTTCACGTACCTGTCGGGGTCATGTACTGCGGAAGAGTGGACGGGCCGGCGGCGGCATGCCAAAATGGTGGTGGTGCCGGTGTGCCCCTGGACGCCCCGGCCGCTGGCGCATGTGCCTGTGGTGCAGTACAGGGGCCCGGGTACGGCGGACGAACGGGTGGTTGAGAGGACATACCGGCCTGGTGCGTAGGAGCTGGAGAGGACGAACGGGGGTATGCAGCCCGTGGTGGAAGCACGACGTCCCCGCGAACGCCACGGCAGCTGACGGCCCTAAGGAACCTACTGCAGACGCCCAAGGCCCTCTTGTACAGCGTCTCGTGGTCCCTCGTACTCATGAGGTCGCAGTGCTCGACGCCGTACCTCAGCTCAGTGGCGACCTCTGTAATAACGTCGTACTTTTGGCAAGAGAATATGGTTCAACTTAGCGACACCACATGATCCAGTTTTAGTAACAAATGATGCAGAAGCTTACCGCGACATCGAAGTTGACGTCCCTCGAGCGCGGGCACGTCTGCGTGACAGGCGCGGTCTCCGTCGGTGGCTGACTCGGAACGTACGTGACCTGCGTCCTGGTCCTCGGCAAGAACCACCGAAGGTACGTTGCGAAAGCGTCGTCGTCGTGCGTACGATCCTCCTGCACCACCTCGTCTAAAGCGGTCGTCCACATGTCGACCCACTGAACCATCCTCGGAGCCCACTGGACCCAGGCCCACCACCACCACCACCCTGACGGCTAGCCCTAACATAACCATCGTGCAACGAGTTAGATAAACGAAAAATCCATATTGGAAGGCGAATCAAAGGGTGGGGTGTACCTGTGAACGGCCGCCAGGACAAGAGACGTAACAGGAATGACACGGTGAACAGCGTAGTCCTCGACGTGGATGTCGTAGACAAGTGGCCTCGTCGTCCTCCAGTACTCCATGTCCCGATAGCACAACGAAGAGAGGCCGTGCGGGGCACGAGCCTGCACCTCCTCGATGGTGTAGGGTCTCCACCTCACGCCAGTGTCGACAAGAGCGTCGAACTGACCCACGAAGTCCGAGTATGACTTCTTCGACTGCACCCCAACCCACGATCCCTACAACAAATAAAATCTCAATAAAGGTGATTGCTAACAACTATAGGCAATGTACATAATATGAATCGAATAATTGTAGTTGAAGCACCGTACCTTCCTCAAGCACCACAACGACCCCATCGTGGGCCTGTCGACATCGTCGTGGTCCAAAGGCAGCTCCTGATCGGGTACGACCACAGCTGAAGCAGCAACAGGCAACCAAGGAATATTGGCTCCGCCGAGGCTACCTTGCAGCAGCCCGTGCAAAGACCCCTGTAGGTGGCCGCCAATATACAGCTGAACTGTGGAACGTCGTCGAGCGGGGCCTCCGCAATGGCCCGCGCGTAAGGAAGTAGGTGCTTAGGCACCGAGTTCCCCTGCGACGTGCACAACATGATCCACCCGAAGAGCCACAGTAGGTACGCTTCCAAGTGTCGCGCTACTGTGGCGTCGTCCCTCATGTAGTCGGCCTGCACAGCAAAATACAATTAGTTCAAAAACTATCAAGAGTTACACAAAACTATTTGGACATGAAGGTAAGTAAGTACTCACCAACTGGGAGGTGGAAGGTGTGCGTCTCCGGCCGCCACCGGTCCAGCAGAGCTGCTAGCAGTGACATATCGAAGTGGAACCGTGTAGACTTCTTCCTGCGCCGCGCAGCGCCTTCGACCATGTCCCCCTCAACTAACCTAGCTATAGGGAGAAGGCCCGCAACGCGTAACCTGTACCATGCATAAAAGTAATTAGTTCAAACAACGTAATGTTAGAACTTTACATATAAATTTTACTAAGTACGACATACCTCGGAATCCAACGTGCGTCGATCGGCATCGTCGAAAGCAGGTTACGTGCCTAGACCATAGTTTTAAATCTCCCGCTATAGCCGCTGTTACCCCCACCAAGCACCTCCCTCATCAAAGAGTAATGTCCATTTTTCCTTCGGCCCATTCTCAATCCATTGTGAGAAGCTCTTGATGGATCTTCCCCATCTTCGCCTGACATTTGGACCGTCGAGCCCGACATCCTCCAGAGACACAGGGTGGTTGGCCTCGCTGTTGACTGCCCTCTTCGCTAGTTCTTCGCATAGTTTCTTTGTATGGTCATCAAGTTTCTTCCACAGCAGGTTGAATTTCCTTTCCTGATTCTGGCTGCATAGCCGCTTGAACAATGTCATAAGGGTCTTGTTCTTGAAATGCCTATGAAAGTTTGCACCCATATGCCTCATGCACCACCTACTCTTCAAGTCCGGCCATATCACCACCCTAAAACGCTCCTGACTTCCATTCTGTAGGTCTTCTATTGCTTGTAGAATACCTTTTTGCCGATCATGAATGAGACTGTTGGAACCGGTGGTGACCACTGAGTTCTCGATGTTGGAGCTGGCTTACAGCCGGCCAGCTCGTTACCACGAGCCTGCGCTCCCACAGGTCCTAGGTTCACCGGAGCTACAACATATAAGGCCTTGGGCCTTCCTAACCCAAAAGACTAGCATGATAGGTGGGGGTTCTTCCGCCTTATATGTTGTGCTCCCCCACCATCGCTACATGATGTGGGACTAAACCCCAACAATCTCCCCCTTAGTCACACATCGGGGTGCCCCCGCCATATGTGACGCTCGAGATTTTTTATCGGGTTTAGCATTTTTGACCATGAGCTCATGATACCAATTATTGAAACCAGTGGTGACCACAGAGTTCTCGATCTTGGAGCTAGGTTACAGCTGGCCCGGTTCGTTACCACGAGCCTGCGCTCCCACATGTTCTAGGTCCACCGGAGCTACAACATATAAGGCCTTGGGACTTCCCAACCCAAAAGACTAGACTAAGACTAGCCTGATAGATGGTATGTGACCCTCGAGATTTTTTTATCGGGTTTATCATTTTTGACCATGGGCTCATGATACCAATTGTTGAAACTGGTGGTGACTACCGAGTTGTAAGCCGGCCCGGCTCGTTACCACGAGCATGCGCTCCCATAGGTCCTAGGTCCACCGGAGCTACAACATATAAGGCCTTGGGCCTTCCCAACCCAAAAGACTAGCCTAAGACTAGCCTGATAGGTGAGGGTTCTCCCACCTTATATGTTGTGCTCCTCACTAAACCCCAACAATCTTCCCCTTAGTCACACATCGGGGTGCCCCCGCCATATGTGACGCTCGAGATTTTTTTTATCGGGTTTAGCTTTTCTGACCATGGGCTCATGATACCAATTGTTGGAACCAGTGGTGACCACCAAGTTCTCGATCTTGTAGCTGGCTTACAGCCGGCCCAGCTCGTTATCACGAGCCTACGCTCCCACAGGTGGTGACCACCGAGTTCTCGATCTTGGAGCTGGCTTATAGCCGGCCCGGCTTGTTACCATAAGCCTGCGCTCCCACAGGTGGTGACCACCGAGTTCTCGATCTTGGAGCTGGCTTATAGCCGACCAACCCAAAAGACTAGCCTGATGGGTGGGGGCTTATTCCGCCTTATATGTTGTGCTTCCCCACCATCGCTACACGATGTGGGACTAAACCCCAATAATCTCCCCCTTAGTTACACATCGGGGTGCCCCCGCCATATGTGATGCTCGAGATTTTTTTATCGGGTTTAGCTCCGCCATATGTGACACTCGGGATTTTTTTATCGGGTTTAGCTTTTTCTGACCATGGGCTCTCGATACCAATTGTTAGAACCGGTGGTGACCACTGAGTTCACGATCTTGGAGCTAGCTTACAGCCGGCCTGGCTCATTACCACGAGCCTACGCTCCCACATGTTCTAGGTCCACCGGAGTTACAACATATAAGGTCTTTGGGCCTTACTCAACCCAAAAGACTAGCCTGATAGGTTAGGGTTCTCCCGCCTTATATGTTGTGCTCCCCTACCATCGCTACACGATATGGGACTAAACCCCAACAGAGACAAACCCCCTCCACGTCCTGCACAATCATGTGCTTCACCCTCTCCAGGAACTAACACCAGCTATCTCCAAACTCCTCCACAAATGCGATCGCAAGCGGCAACACCTGGTTGTTGCCGTCGGACCCAATAG
Organism: Miscanthus floridulus; assembly: GCF_019320115.1. NCBI lineage: Eukaryota > Viridiplantae > Streptophyta > Magnoliopsida > Poales > Poaceae > Miscanthus > Miscanthus floridulus. The sequence continues at coordinate 130,074,088 of NC_089584.1, forward strand.
CTGTCAATATTGTTCCTTTATACCTTCCAGTCAGAAATGTGCCATCAATGCAAATGACTGGTCGACATCGTAGGAAAGCCTTAATGTAAGGACCCAACGCCAGGAATGACCCCTGCAAGACCTGTTTGCCTAGAATCTGAGCACATGGATAGGTTTTCACGTCGTAGAAGCTTCCTGAGTTCCTCTGTCATATGGTGTGCAACAGGACAGGGAGGTTGTCATAGGATGCTTCGAACGTACCCCACTTCATCTCCAGCGCCTTCTGCTTCGCTCGATAAGCTTTGCCATAGCTAATCTTGTACTTGAACTTCTCCTCTATGGCACAAATAATGGACTTGGGCTCGAAGCTAGGATTCTATGCTATCTGAGGATACATGTATTGAGCAACAAAATCAGCAGTGAGGTTTGGGGTGTGTTCCTTCCAATTCAGCTAGCAGGCATTGGTGCTCAACCACTCTAGTCACCTCCCAGTAATCCTTCCATTTCCCCTTGTATGCGTGCACCCTAAACGGGCAATTATTTCTCACACAACGGACATCATACACCATCGGGTTGCTCTTCTCCACCCTGAACTGACGCTGCAAAGATAAAGTGGACCATCTCTTCACAGCAGCCTTCACCTCATCCCCACTTGGGTACAAAGCACCAACTCATACCTCATTCTCCCTGTACTCCCAAGGGACATTTTCCCCTACATTGACCTGTAGGGCGAAATAGTCATAATTTGACCAGTTCCGCAGAACAGGGTAAGTATCTTCCTCATTGGACGAGTCATCATCCACGGCACTATTGGCCTCCTCTCCTTCCCTCTCCACCTGCTCAACTAACTCAGCAATTTCTTCCCCCTCATCAGCCTCCCCATTTGGCTCACGGGCTGCAACATCATCCTCTGCATCCCCCCTTCTTCGCCATCATTATCAAATTCTTCGTTTGCCCCCTCAGTACTCTCCACATCTTCCTCCGCTTCAACTTCAGCACCTCCCACTTCTTCTTCCACCTGACTGCTAGATCCAGCCTTCGTGAATAATTGAACATACCATATGATTGGTAAACCCTACCTCGCGCAACCCTTTACATAAGCCCGGTAGCTCGGGGTTCCTTCAAGAGGGAGCAGCTCCCAAAAGTTTATGTCGGGCCGTCTCTTCACTACAACCCTCACAGACACATCCACTTGATCTCTATCAACACCGAAATCCTTACAAAGCCACCTGCATATGCCCCCCAAGTCGTCTCTCTTGCTCTTGGTAAGTACTTGCAGAAACACGAAAATCCACTCGAATCTACCCCTTCTGGACCATATCTAACCTCCCCCAGACCATAGAACACTTGGAAATATAAACTATCCGACATGCCTGCCAACATACACGAAACGAGCAGTCCAAATTACTCTCAATAACTTAAATCAATTAACTACAACGACACCTTCTTTTCAATAAACGGTGGAATCATTTGATTCTATCAAGCACACTAACAATTATTTAACACTAAATCAATCTTACGAACTAAATTTATCATAGGCATGTACCCGGGATAATATACGCGACAAGTACAAAAGTTCTAACTAAATCCACTGTTCACCTAAACGGTTGTTTAGCCCGTTTAAACACCGTGTAAACGCTACACGGTGGTCCGCCGTTTCTGTTTAATCACCCGTTTACCCTGTTTAATTGGCCGTTTAGCCCGTTTAATGGGACGTTTTGCCCGAATAATGGCTAAACAGTAGGTGACCGACTGTTTACCGTTTAGTGTTTAGGAAAACACTGACTAAATCTAATAATTCCAAGTAGCCCTATAAAAACTACATTGTTAATACCTAAACAAAATATAAGCCTAGCAATGCAAATAATTGAGATGCCAGTGGGCTAGCACCTTGGTGATGAGCGATTGACAACACGGTGTGCGTGTGACGTGTCTCTTGGCAGGTTGTGGTTGCAGGTGACAGGTGGAGACAAGGTACATGCGACGACGAGTGAAGAACGAAGATAGGATGCCGCGTCGAAAAACCGCGGGGGCGGAGAAGGGCGGATCGAGGCTTGCGTTCGAGGGACAGGTGATCGTGCGGTGTACGTCTACTGTACCTGGCTACATGGCGGGAGGACGTCGAGGGAGGTTTCTGGATTATGCCACAAAATCCGGGGTTCGCTGGTTGAGCCACAAAGCCATGCATCGTACCGGGACGCCCGTGCGGCAGGCGTTGGCCGAAGATGGAAAATTCTGGCGATCGCGATACGATTTCGGATGGTCGTGCGGCGACATCGCGAGGATCACATCGCGGAGATGGAGGGATCGCGGACATCGCGGAATTTGCCATGGAGGACGTAATTGGAATTTACGCCCCTACGTTGGATTTATTTAGCGTAGGGGGTTATGTGAAAATAGGTCGTGCCACCCTTTGGAGATATAAATATGTGGCACCTAGGGTTGAGAAGGTTGAACCCTTTTGGACTCTCGGCGAGTTACTATTCACTCGAGTGAACAGTACCCGTGAGCAGTACTCGTGCCCCAGGGTTCCACGGTTCAGTTTTCCTCTCTCCGGTCTAGCCTAGGGTTTGAATTCTAGTGAGAGGTTTTTGTTGATCTCTCCGATTAAGAGAGGGAGGATGTTCGGGCGGAGGCTAGATGCACTTTTGTAAGTTCAATTACTCAATTTAATCTTTCATCTATAATGATTGATCTTGTGCATCTCGATTGGTTCTTTACAATTCTCGTCAGCATCTGACATAGTCTGCTTGTTTTATTTTTATCTCAAGATCCGTAAGTCCGATTGATGTGATTCCAGTTGGGTTAGTTTCGTAATTTCATCTAGTTTAATCTGACAAATTTTTAGGTCGATCGGAGTTACGGATTTTCGTCCACATCAGGTTTACTAGGTACATAGAGTTCTAGCCAGATTTGAAAAACGTGATTTAATCAGGTTTTGTGTTTAGGGGAAGGGTTAGAAATTATTTTTGGCTTCCGCGACCATTCACCCCCCCTCTGGTCGCCCGTTTCGATCCTTCAATTGGTATCAGAGCCGGTTTAGGTTTTCTATACCTTAATCGGTGCTGAAAGCTATGGCGACCAATGAAAAGTTTGATGTTCGCGCTCCGTTTTTTGATGGGACTGATTATGATTACTGGAAGGCACGTATGACCAACTATCTCAAAGGCAAGTCGCTGAAGCTATGGAAAATCACACAAAATGCCACATATGTGATTCCAGCTGAGGAACCGACTGACGCCGCTGAGATCGGGCTTCTTGAAACAAATCATCGCGCTGTTGCTATTTTACAGGCTTCTATTTGTAAAACTGAATATGATCGGGTTTCTAGTGAAGATCTCGCTTATCAGATCTGGGAGAAACTTAGAAAATATCATGAAGGCTCAAACACTGTGAAAAACCGAAAATTTGAGATTCACCGAAAAGAGTTTGATGCTTTTTGCCAATTGCCTAGTGAGTCTATTGATGACATGTTTGCACGTTTTCAAGTGATTGTTAATAAGATGAAGGCCACGAATAGCAATATGCCTTATGATGATCATGCTAGGGCTCTCAGATTATTACATTCACTTAATGATGAATGGGATATGAAAGTTGAGGCAATCGTTGAATCTGTAGGTTATGAGACCCTCACCACTGATGAGCTTTACAGTAAGCTCAAATCAAAAGAGATCGAAATTGTTTCTAAGCGTAAATTGAAAAATCCCACAGCTGCTTCTTCTTCTGACGTTCCAATGGCTTTGGTTTCTGGAAATAAGACTAACACTAATGCTAATCCAAATGTTTCCAGTTTTGCTTTGTCTTCTTTGTGTCATGTTGCAGATGAGGAGTTGGAGGTGCTAGATGATGATCAGCTTGTACTGCTCTCCAACAAGTTTAAGCGTGTGTATGACAACAGGCGTAATAGAAGACGTTCAGATGGCTGCTTCAATTGTGGTGAGCGAGGACACTTTGCTGCTGATTGCCCAAACAAGCAGAGATCTTTTGAGCAGGGCAATAACTCCTCCAGGCGCCAGGAGAAGTTCAGGGAGAGGAAGAAGAAGAAGGATAAGCAATGGAAGAAAGGCGGACAAAAATACTCTGACAAGCAAGTCGCTAAGGCTGCAAATGTTTTGTTATCTTCTCTTGGACAGTATGTTTCAGGTGGCTCGTCAGACTCCAGCGATTCAGATTCCAAGGATGAGACACCCAAGAAGAAGACAGACGGACTTTGCTTCATCACTGACGTCGGCATCAATGGTGGGATATGTACTATGGCCTTGGAGGGTGATGCATCAACCGACAGCAACGATGAAACTTCTGATGATGAGGTAGATACTTCTGCAGAACAAAGAATAGCTAATTTAACTAAAATTGTTCATAAGCAAAATAAAGTGTTGGCTAAACTTAAAACTGATTATGATAAAACTTGTGCTGAACTAGCTACTCTAAAAAATGCTGCATCTAATCCTGCTGAACCTGATGAATGTGAAGAATGCTCAATTCATATGATTTCGCTTTCTAAATTGCAAACCAAGTATTCTTCCATTGTTGATGATCGAGATAAACTTTATGCTGAACTAAATGAACTTCGTTCTCGGTCGAATTTGCTTGGTACTTGTGTTTCTTGCCCGCTTCTGAAAGTTGACTTGGATAATGCTTTATGTCGGGTAAAATTTTTTGAAGAACACACTTGTCCTGATTTGCCGGTTTGTTTAATTTGTCCAACTTTACGATCTGAATTAAATGTTGCTAAATCACATATTGTTGAGTTGGAAAAACACACTTGTCCGGTTCTTCCTTCATGCCTAACTTGTCCTAATTTTGTTGTTGAAAATAATGATTTAAGGGCCAAACTTGCTGATTTGGAAGAAGAAAATAAGCATTTGAGAACTATTCTTGGTTGGTGTTCTATTCGTGAGCCTCAAATTGGTATGGCTATTGCTCAAATTAAACGGGGTGAGCGTTTTGGTCCCGGTTATGACTTGAAACATGTTTTTGGTGAAAAAAAGTGGACCGCCTGTTGATGAGAAGAATCCACCTTTGGCTAAATATACTGGACCACCTCCTAGGAAGGGTTCAGGTGTCACCTCTGATGGGTTGCTAGTTGAGACATCTAGATCTGCTCCTAAAAAGCAGGTTTGGGTGCCTAAGCCAAAACACTTCAAGGGTGTACAAAATACTAAGCCAAATGGTTCTTCTTGTGATCATTTTGCTAAGCCTGTTTTTGTTGCTTCTAGTTCTAATGCTGAGGCTTCTTTCGTTCCTGCACGCAAGCTTTATCATTGTGATTTTTGCAGTCATGATGGTCATCTTTATGAGTTCTGTTATCGGAGGATGCGTGCTGAACGACGTGAGCAGTACCCCACACGTGGTACTCATGATCGTCGTGTTTTTAGATGTGAGCAGTACCCTGTACGTGGTACTCATAATCATCCTGTTTTGAGACGTGAGCCATTTGTTCGCTCTTCTGGTTTTCACTCACGTACTCATGCTCTTGCACAACATCGGAATGACAGACCACGTTTTCCCCCTCGTGGTTCTTATCGTTTTTTTGAGAACTTTGATTTTGCTAACGCTTCTTTTGAGCAAGTGGCTCAGCACTGGTTTTCATTACATTATCCTAACCCCAGTGTTGAGTCATTAGCTCACCCTCGCTCTCGTTGTTGATTGCAGGTTGGAGGCGAGGAGGACATATGGATAATGGACTCCGGCTGTTCGCGCCACATGACCGGAGATGATAAATGGTTCTCCAGCCTCACCCCCACGAGCATAAAGGAAAACATCACTTTTGGGGATAAAAGTCAAGGTAAGGTAATGGCGCATGGCTGCATCAAGGTAACAGATAAATACATGTTAAAGGACGTCGCATTGGTAAAGAATTTGCATTATAATTTGCTGTCTGTTTCGCAACTTCTTGAGGATGATTTTGAGGTTCGTTTTAAGAAAGGAAATTCGCGTGTTCTTGATTCTGCTGGTAACCTTGTTTGCAAGATTTCTCCTTTTAGACGGATTTTTAAAGCTGATTTTTCTAAATCTTTTGGTGAAACTCGCTGTTTAGTTGCTCATGGTTCCCCCCTGATTTGGAAGTGGCATCGTCGGTTGGGCCACTTGAGCTTTGATTTGCTTTGTCGTTTGAGTTCATTGGATTTAATTGATGGTTTACCGAAACTCAAGTTTGAAAAGGATTTGATTTGTGCTCCCTGCAAACATGGAAAAATGGTTGCTGCTTCTCATGCACCTGTGACTCAGGTGATGACGAGACGACCGGGTGAACTGTTACATATGGACACTGTTGGTCCAGCCCGTGTTCGGTCTGCTGGTGGGAAGTGGTATGTGCTCGTCATTGTGGACGATTTTTCTCGATATTCATGGGTGTTCTTTTTGGAATCTAAGGATGAGGCTTTATCATATGTTCATGATCTTGTTCTGAAGCTGAAAAATGAGTTGTCAAATAATGCCGTTAGAGCAATTCGCAGTGACAACGGTACGGAATTTAAGAATTCTCGCATGAAAGCTTTTTGTTCAGAACAAGGTTTAGATCATCAGTTTTCCTCACCTTACGTTCCTCCCCAGAACGGTGTTGTTGAGCGTAAAAATCGTACGCTTGTTGAGATGGCTAGGACAATGCTTGATGAACATAAAACTCCTAGACGTTTTTGGGCTGAGGCTATCAACACCGCTTGCTATGTTGCTAATCGCATTTTTCTGAGAGCTTTTCTGGGAAAAACATCTTATGAGTTGAGATTTGGTCGACCTCCCAAAGTTTTCCACTTTCGAGTTTTTGGCTGCAAGTGTTTTATATTGAAAAAGGGAAATTTGGATAAATTTGAATCGCGTTCTTCCGATGGGTTATTTTTGGGGTATGCCTTGCAAGGGCGAGCGTACCGTGTGCTTAATCTTGATACTAACCGCATCGATGAGACATGTGAGGTCACCTTCGACGAGACAATGCCTTGTTTTTCTTCTGCTTTTGAGTGTGCAGGTGATGATGAGATCGGGCAGGATATTTTTGAGGATGAGAAAGAGGAAGATGGATGTGACGACGATGATGACGATGATGCCCAGCCTGCGATGTAGGGGGAGCTTGGCGCCCAGCCTAAGCAGGCGCCCTCCACCACTTTGGAGGATGGACCATCGCCGACACGTACATCTACAGCAAAGCCTGCAGCTTCATCGACTGTTGATCATGTACCGGCTGCAGTTGAGGGGGAGGCGATTTCAGAACGTACAGCACCACGACACATTCAGAATCATCATCCTGCCAAGAACATAATAGGTAATTTGGATGAACGCACGACAAGGAACAGAGGTATGAAAAATAAAAATTATTGTGTCTTTGCGCATACTGCCTTTGTTGCCTCTTTTGAACCCCGAGATGTTGGACATGCTTTATCTGATTCTAACTGGGTCAATGCCATGCATGAGGAGTTAGAAAATTTTGCACGGAATCAGGTTTGGGTTTTGGTTGATCCTCCTCCTTCTTGTAAACCAATTGGAACTAAATGGGTCTTTAAGAACAAACAAGGGGAAGATGGTCATGTTGTTAGAAATAAAGCTAGGCTAGTTGCTCAGGGCTTTTCTCAAAAAGAGGGTATTGATTATGGTGAAACTTTTGCTCCTGTTGCTCGTTTAGAAGCCATTCGCATTTTGCTTGCATTTGCTGCTTCACGTGGATATAAGCTTTATCAAATGGATGTGAAAAGTGCTTTTCTGAATGGTTTTATAGAAGAAGTTTATGTTAAACAACCGCCTGGTTTGGAACATCCCAATTTTCCTGATCGTGTTTTTAAGTTGCAAAAGGCTTTATATGGTTTGAAGCAAGCACCTCGTGCTTGGTATGCTAGATTGAAAACTTTTCTGCTTAAAAACGGGTTCAAAATGGGTTCAGTTGATAAAACTCTTTTTCTCCTCAGGCAAGGAAATGACACTTTAATAGTTCAGATTTATGTGGATGATATCATTTTCGGTGGTTCCTCTCATGCTCTTGTGAAAAAGTTTGCAGATGTGATGAGTAAAGAATTTGAGATGTCTATGATGGGCGAGCTGAATTTCTTTCTTGGCTTACAAATAAAACAAACTTCGGAAGGTACATTTGTGCATCAGGGAAAGTACACGAAGGATGTCCTAAAGAAGTTTGCGATGGATGATGCGAAGCCAATTTCTACGCCCATGCCGACTAGCGCTGCTTTGGATGCTGATGAGGACGGAGAGCCCGTGGATCAGAAGGAATATCGAAGCATGATTGGGTCGCTGCTATACTTGACTGCTACGAGGCCAGATATACACTTTGCTGTGTGTATGTGTGCTCGTTTTCAGGCGTCCCCCAGGACTTCTCACCGTCAGGCGGTGAAGCGCATAATGAGGTATCTTCGATTTACTCCTGCATTTGGCCTTTGGTACTCTGCTGCTTCAACTCTCAGTTTGTGTGGTTATTCGGATGCTGATTTTGCTGGGTGTCGTTTGGATAGAAAGTCTACATCGGGTACTTGCCAATTTTTGGGTTCTTCGCTTGTTTCTTGGTCCTCTAGAAAACAATCTAATGTTGCTCAATCTACTACAGAGGCTGAGTATGTTGCTGCTGCTAGTTGTTGTTCTCAGCTTTTATGGATGATAGCTACCCTTCGCGATTTTGGTTTGTCGTTTTCTCGCGTTCCTCTCTTGTGTGACAGCACTAGCGCTATAAGTGTTGCAAAGAATCCTATGCTTCACTCTAAGACGAAACACATTGAGGTTCGTCATCATTTTCTGAGGGATCATGCTGAGAAGGGTGATATTAAGCTTAAATACATTGATACTAGTCAGCAACTTGCTGATATTCTGACTAAACCACTTGATCAAACCGCGTTTGCACGTTTGCGTGGTGAGTTCGGGGTGTGTTACCCATTCTAGTATCATTGTAAGTTGCTTCAGTTACATATGCCTTATACTTGTTTTGGCTAGTTTGCGATCGATGCTTTTGGAGAGATTTGAATGCTTTGCTTGACCAATTTTTATTTTGAAAACAGCACAAATATATCCTTAAAAAATTATGTTGGGCTATGCTTGCTTTTCTGGATCTAGTGACTTGTTGAATACTTGACATATATCTTGCTCATGGTTCGGTAGTCAGCTTCTTTTAATGGGTTTTCACTGCAAATGTAACTCACAATACAAGTTTTAACTCGGGAGTGCATAGTATGGTTGTGAGCAAAAACTCTGAATTCCCATATCTCTGCTATTTAGCTCATGATCTGCTTGCCTTACTGAAAATTTAAATATGGGCGCAACTCTGTTTTTCCCATGTCCCTGCTGGTTCTCGCTCATAAACAAAATTAAACAAACTGGCTGGGCACAACTCTTGCTTCCCATATCCCTGCTTATCATGCTCACAAAAGTCAGAATTAAATATGACAAGTGAATGCATTTGTGGGCGTTGCAGTGAACTTTGACTGAAGCTGTGTATCTGTCGTGTGAGCTCGCTATATGTTTTGTCTTCAGCTTTGCACTGAGTTTGGAATGTGCATGTTTTTGCCTGGCACATTAGTTTTCAAACAGATTTCAGTTCTAAATTTTTATTGGTCATGGCATTGTATTGTTCCTTCTCTGGATAGCTAGTGTTGTTGGTTAGCTTTTATAAGTATTTGGCATATGTCTCAGAAGCTTCAACTTGTGCTTTCTCACATGCTTTTCTCTAAATTGGTTCCTTGCATTTTATCTTGATGGAGTGCTTTGTCAACAAGGGGGAGAGTGAGTAGCGCACAAATTTATTCTTGCAGGGGGAGTTCGTTCATTCTTGCAGGGGGAGTTTGAATTCGTTTTTGCTGAGACTTGGCATGCTTGTTTTGAGGGGTTGAGGGGGAGTTTTGCTGAAATTTGTGAGTTTTGCTGCTGAGATTGCTTTTGGGAGATTGATATGGCTTTTGATTCACCTTGGGGAGAGTGAATTTCTATCTTGATTGTGTCGAGCCTAGCTTTTTTGCTAGCCCATGTCTTTGGGGATTAAGATCGTTTCTTTTTCTTTCTTTTTATTTTTCTTTTTCAGTACGAATAAATTTGTGCGGTGTGGTGTTGTCAATGCACTCATCAAGGGGGAGATTGAGATGCCAGTGGGCTAGCACCTTGGTGATGAGCGATTGACAACACGGTGTGCGTGTGACGTGTCTCTTGGCAGGTTGTGGTTGCAGGTGACAGGTGGAGACAAGGTACATGCGACGACGAGTGAAGAACGAAGATAGGATGCCGCGTCGAAAAACCGCGGGGGCGGAGAAGGGCGGATCGAGGCTTGCGTTCGAGGGACAGGTGATCGTGCGGTGTACGTCTACTGTACCTGGCTACATGGCGGGAGGACGTCGAGGGAGGTTTCTGGATTATGCCACAAAATCCGGGGTTCGCTGGTTGAGCCACAAAGCCATGCATCGTACCGGGACGCCCGTGCGGCAGGCGTTGGCCGAAGATGGAAAATTCTGGCGATCGCGATACGATTTCGGATGGTCGTGCGGCGACATCGCGAGGATCACATCGCGGAGATGGAGGGATCGCGGACATCGCGGAATTTGCCATGGAGGACGTAATTGGAATTTACACCCCTACGTTGGATTTATTTAGCGTAGGGGGTTATGTGAAAATAGGTCGTGCCACCCTTTGGAGATATAAATATGTGGCACCTAGGGTTGAGAAGGTTGAACCCTTTTGGACTCTCGGCGAGTTACTATTCACGCGAGTGAACAGTACCCGTGAGCAGTACTCGTGCCCCAGGGTTCCACGGTTCAGTTTTCCTCTCTCCGGTCTAGCCTAGGGTTTGAATTCTAGTGAGAGGTTTTTGTTGATCTCTCCGATTAAGAGAGGGAGGATGTTCGGGCGGAGGCTAGATGCACTTTTGTAAGTTCAATTACTCAATTTAATCTTTCATCTATAATGATTGATCTTGTGCATCTCGATTGGTTCTTTACAATTCTCGTCAGCATCTGACATAGTCTGCTTGTTTTATTTTTATCTCAAGATCCGTAAGTCCGATTGACGTGATTCCAGTTGGGTTAGTTTCGTAATTTCATCTAGTTTAATCTGACAAATTTTTAGGTCGATCGGAGTTACGGATTTTCGTCCACATCAGGTTTACTAGGTACATAGAGTTCTGGCCAGATTTGAAAAACGTGATTTAATCAGGTTTTGTGTTTAGGGGAAGGGTTAGAAATTATTTTTGGCTTCCGCGACCATTCACCCCCCCTCTGGTCGCCCGTTTCGATCCTTCAATAATATTACTACATATTTAATCTACATAAAACAAAATACTAAATTTAATGTGAACTAAATATCTAAGCTAAATCTACTATACTAACTAAACTACATTTTCCTATTTCTAAGATCCGCTAGATTTTTCTAAGTCTAAGATCTACTAAACTAACTACTAGATCTATGCACTACTACATCTATCAACTACACTATCTACATTATCTAAACTACGAGATTTAAAAAAAATACCTGAAATGAAGCGACGACCGAAAAACTGCTCCCACCTCCACCTCCTCCTCCTCCTCCTCGGCTCCTCCCTCCCTCCTTCCTTCTCCTCTGGCGCGCTCGCTCTGGATCGCTCGCTCGGTCTAACTCCCTCCGGTCTAGAGCGGGGGGTGTCCCGTGTGCGTTCTTTTATAAAGGGCAGCCCCGCCAGCTCATCTGGCGGTAAGGGCTCCCTTCCGGATCAAACGGCGACGGTTCTTCGAAACATGCGCCAGTGGAATCCGTGGGCGGGCCGCGCGGTTTGGGTGGCAGTAAGGACGTGAAACGCACCGCCGTTTGGTCCGGCGGCATAAGTCTATTTTTGTAATTTTTTCGTTCGACTATTTATTTCTGCAAAATTGTAAAAAGAAATAAAAAAATAAAAAAATTCTCTTAAAATGAGCCGGAGCTGGAGCCGTAGGAACCACTATAACAGCTCCAGACTCCTCTAGTGCTCCAGGGGTGAGCCGTTTTTTACCAAACTGCCAAACTGGCTCAAAAAAACAACGCCGACACCACCCCACCAGGACACCACCAGGTACATACATGGACACCACCCCACCAGAAAGCGAGGTCTTGTCCACTGTACAGTGGATACGCAGCAGGACCATCTTGGTCCATCAGAGACAGAGAGAACGCCTAATTACCAACCACAAGCTCAGGTTCACGATCCTGGTTAGGGCCTTCTTGTCAGTCACCGAGAGGAAAAAAAAAAAAAAAACGTGGTTGCTTACCTTGCGTACGAAGTAGGAACCAGCAACCTTCCTTCCGTTCCGTACCGTCTCCACCGTCCACACCACCATCATTCTTTGCCTCCACCCGCAGAGACTAATCGCGCCATCAGTCCAACCTTGATGCCATCCCATGCCACGAACCGCAAACAAATCCAGCAACGCAACTGCTGCTGCTATCAATGCCACAACCGCAAGTCCACGGACACACGGAGGGCGAGGATTACCAACCGATTGGGATTACCCCGTGATCGAAGGCTAGTAGCATACTTGATTCCTTGACTTGATCACTCTCCTACCTTGGCCTTGCAAGGCCGGCACGGCCGAATTAATCCATGCCCTCTCAACCGCTCGGCGGCGCCCCTGTTTACGGGGCTCAACTGCCCGCGCACCTATCGCAACCGTGATTAGTAAGGTGAACCGCAGTAAATGGCGTAGTGTGATACTGATTGACAGCGCAGCAATCACAATCACTGCTATGCTTCATCGAATGATCGATCAAGAAGACATTTTGATTTCCAATCAGATTGAAAAGCCAACATTAACGAACGAACTAGGCAGAAACAGATTCGCCTTCTTCCTCACGCCAATCGCCACCTCATAAATCCGCCCACCTCCACCACCAACTTCCTAGTTCCTCCTCCTGCGCCCCCACCTCCGCACGCGTCACGCACCGCTCCGCTGACTAGCCACTACTAGACCGAGGCCCGAAGCACCAGGGGGCGGAAGGAAGAAAGTCTTTGTCCCCTGCTGTCGGATTCCGTTACTGGTTCCGCTTCCTGCGGCGGCGGCAATGGTGCTGGGCTCGCCGGTGAAGCGCCTGGCGCGGCGGGCGGCCAAGGGCCCGCTCGAGAGGGCCGGCCTGGCGGGGCTGGCCGCGGCGGCGGTGGCGGCGGCCGCGCTGCTGGCGCTGTTCTGCGCCGCGTCGCTCCGCTGCTCGGCGGCCGCGCTGGCGGCGGACCCCCGGAGGCTCTGGGCTGGCGGGGTCTCCATCGCGGCTGAGGCAGAGGCTGCCGCGGCGGCGGCGGTGGCGGGTAATCAGGAGGAGTGCGACCTGTTCGACGGGGAGTGGGTGCGGGCCGACGGCGGCTACCCGCTCTACGACTCCAGGGACTGCCCCTTCCTCGACGTCGGCTTCCGCTGCTCCGAGAACGGCCGCCCCGACGCGTCCTACACCAAGTGGCGGTTGCAGCCGACGCGCTGCGATCTCCCCAGGTTGGTTGGATTCGCTGCTACTGCTTTCGTTGCTGTTTGCTCCGTTGGCAGTTGCCACCCTCGCATTCGCATCTGCTTACTGGATTTTGGGGTCGAGCTTAGGTTCTAATCGATTACGGTGTATCCAGAACTTGCAATTAACTTGTTAGATTTGTCAATGTGAAGAAACTTGGGCATCTGGGTGTTAGAATTCTTTTGATGCATTGTTTCTTGAATCAGTCATAGTGCTAGTTCAAACTTTCAACTTCTAAGAAAGATCCTAGAGAACGACACTCCGTACGACCGCTCACCTTGGGACTAGGTGGCAAGATTGGAAACTCGATGCACCCTTTGCCGTCCACTTGGTCAACAGATATTGTAGTCTTGGGAAGATATATTGATTAATTAATTAAAGAAATGGTATTCTTTAGTTATCCAGCGTGTCATGATGCTTCCATCTTGCAAACTGTGTTGGGGAAGAGGTGTCTCTTCGTGTCATTTCTTGATGTGTCTCTATTCTATACTTCTGTCATTCTGTGAACCTTTTTCATGTTATGTAACTTTGTTCAAGTTACCTTTGTTGACACAAAATGTTTTTTGCTTGTGTACCTTATTTCTGAAATGAACCCAACATCTAATGCAACCTGTACAACTGTGTTATAGTCACAAGCTAACAATACGAATTAATGATGTTGTTTGCATTTTACTACCAACAATGCTAGCGATGTTGACTCATCTGTCTCCAGGAATACCTAACTCAATGGATTATAATTCTTTTTAGCATCTGCTGCCATTAATTGGGCATGCACATGAACGGAGATATTGTACTATACCTACTGGCTATGGCAGAGAAAGTTTAAATTGGGATACAACAATCTCATTGGAAAATTTACAGCATTTTTGGAATTCTAAGAATAGCTGCTGATCACCAATTTCTTTCTAGTACGCGAGTTCATGGCTTTGTGGCCTTCTAAGTCATGTCTATCTGGTGCCTGTGGTTTAGGTCCTGGGAACAATCTGGAAGATTTACATTACCACTCTAACATAATCGATGTTATTTTTTGTGACTTGGTCACATTCTTTCTTTGATTTGTTAGATTTGATGCCAAAAGCATGCTGGAGAAGCTACGGAACAGAAGAGTAGTATTTGTTGGTGATTCGATTGGAAGGAACCAATGGGAGTCTCTACTTTGTATGCTCTCTACTGCTGTTCCTAACAAGAGTTCAATCTATGAAGTTAATGGGAGTCCCATCACAAAGCACATGGGTTTCTTGATTTTCAACTTTAGAGACTACAACTGCACTGTGGAATACTACAGATCCCCTTTTATAGTCCTTCAAGGTCGTGCTCCAGCTGGAGCCCTTGAGATTGTTAAGTACACGATTCGAGTGGATGCCATGGATTGGATGTCTGACCGGGGTAAGTGGAAGGATGCTGATGTATTGATCTTCAACACTGGGCACTGGTGGAACAATGAGAAAACAATAAGGGGGTAAGGATAAACTTCTTGGATTATGAACTTAGTAGTATTCTGTATTTCTGTGCTTCACTTGGCAGCAATTCTTTTAAAAATTCAATGATCTTTACTAAGATGGAATTGATATACCTTCAGCTACTTATTTCAGTAATTTCTTAGAGAAATAGCTATCTCCATACCTCAAAGTTTTTTATGCAAAATTGTTTTGATTAGTAGAAATGTTACCATCAGGTTCAAGAATTCGCCTTTCAATTTCAGACTTGATGTATTTCACACTGGTACCAGTGATTTGATAGCACTTCAATTATGTTGAAAATCAGGGGTGCCTACTTCCAAGAAGGTGATGAGGTGAAAATGGATATGACTGTTACAGATGCTTACCGAAGATCAATACATACATTGTCCGATTGGCTTCACAGAGAAGTTAACACAAGCAAGACCCATGTCATCTATCGTACATATGCTCCTGTGCATTTCAGGTCTGTATAATTGCTCAGTTAGCAGTGAGTCAGTGATCACCTGCCTCATCTGTTTCCTTTCTCAAGAATGAGTTGATAGTGTTTGAGATTCTTTTATGATATGTTCAAAGTAAATCACATTACTGTGAAAAGTGCTTGAAGCCTTTAGCAGCACTCATATTTTCCTATTCATTATTCTGAAAGCTATATCAAAATACATTATCAAGATTTTTTTTCCAGTGAATATGTTAGACTGTCTCTTTAACTAGGAGTCATCCATATGTTCTGCAGAGGTGGTGACTGGAAGACTGGAGGGAGCTGTCACTTGGAAACTCTTCCAGATTTGACTCCACACGAATCGCTGGAAGAATGGGATGATCTGCTTAAACCTGTGAATGATGTTCTAGGGAACAATCTGAGACCCAAGCTTTCTGGTTTAGATATACTGAATGTGACGCAGATGACAGCTCAGCGGAAGGACGGCCACCTCTCGGTATACCTAAGCCCTTCAGGACCCGTCCCTCGCTACAAACAGGATTGCAGCCACTGGTGCCTGCCAGGTGTTCCGGATACCTGGAATGAGCTTCTATACGCCCTCATCATGAAAAGGCATACGAAGACGGATCAGAATCTTTCCCTTTCTGGCACTATAACCCAGAACACTGGCTGATGATAATGACGGTCTGCTAAATGCTCCCTGTCTGAAGTCTGAAGTGGGAGGTTGTAACTGCTAAGGTAAATGCAGCAGCTGGTCATTGGCAAAGCAAGCTTCAAAGTCATCCTGAGCGATGACACAGATTGATCACGTGCCATTTAGCTAGGAGTGCCAGAATGGCGAGACACATTTTTGGATAGTGGGTGTACGGTTGCAGGAAGCTGCAGCACCCTGCCGTGTTTGTACATGTCGAGGTTGGCGAATAGCTGAGCAGAGGTAGACGACTGTTCAGCTTTTAAGGAAAACGGTATGTTTCATGCCGATTTTTTTTAACCCTTTTTTAACTAATATTTTAAAAATAATCCACCCGAACAAATATTTGCAGATCTGACCCTTTTGGTCGTGTCGGTCCGCGTGGCGTGACAAGAGCACTCTGTCGCTCCACATGCAATGGCGTGACAAGGTGTGCCATGTTGGAGCGCACGGAAGGGGTCTGCCAGCGCATAATCCACGTGGAAAGCTTGTCACACCACTCCCGCCGGCGTGACAACACAACCCTGTCACGCCACCCGGGGTGGCGTGACAAGGTCTGACTTCAAAAAAATTATAACTTTTTCATACGAACTTGGATGAAGATGATTTTTATATAAAAATTGTAGCTCTCGACGAGATCTACAACTTTTTAGTTTTGAGTTTTTTCATTTCAAGTCATTAAGATACATTAATAATTGATCTAAACTTTAGACAGCATATTAAGCGCCTGATCCTGTTTTCGGTCGTCTCCAACTTGCCTTTGTTCATCATGGTTCCACCAAAGAAGTTCTGCACAATATATTATCTATGAAATTATAGGAAATAGATAAAGTTAATATGTCAAAAACTACTACAACTAAAATGAAAGATATATATAGTTATCAAATATGGAACATAAATAATGAAATTTGGGTATGAAAGGTTGCATAACTAGGTAGTGCTAAGCATAGGATATTATTAGTTATTAAAATAGATGGTAAAGATGTCCTAACTAATCAAGATTGGATTGTGCATGAAAGTAAGTTTTCAATCAACTCCTATACCAAATGCAGATTTTTTTTTTAATTTTAACACTTTTTGGAAACTAATTTTAAATCTAACACGGCCGGTTTTTTTTAAACTAACACTTTTGGCCGCGCCTATTGCCCCGACGCGGCCAAATGCCTGTGCCACGCTATGCATGGTGGCACGGCATAGGACTGACGTGGCGGTAACCGGATCTGCTGACGGAGCAGGGCCTGCCGCGCCACCAATCTTGGCACGGCAGTGCCGCGCCACGGAGCATGGCGCGGCTGCACCAAATAAAACCCCGCTGCCAGTCATGCCTGCCCGAGTAGCAAGCAAGCCTGGCCGCCGCGCCCGCCGCCATCCCGGAACGCGTCGCGCCGATAGTGGGAGTTATTCTAAGTATTGCTTAACGTAAAGTCAATAATGAATTTGTTTCTATATTTTGTTAAATTTTTTTCACGGCCGAATAGAGAATTTGATAAGCCAATGATATTTTTGCCCCCCATATTGTAGGATCGGCGGCGACGCGACCATGGACTCCGGCTTCCTCGACCCCACGCGTAAGATGCCGGCCACCGACGTCGAGATACCACGGGACTGTCGGTTTCTAAACTAGTTGCTACTTAATCTCGCAAGCAGTGATGACGCGACGCATTGAAATGGATATGAAGCAAATAACATAAATATTTTAATTGGTTTGACATAGGTTCGACATAACATAATCAACTAAGCCTGCAAGTTTCGGACGCCAATAATAGTTCGACCTAACAAACTAAGACCCAGGAGTGTAAGGATCCCTCGGACGTCTTTCTCTTCGGATTTGTTGGCAACACATTGGGAGTGTAGCCAACGTCGGTGTGGTCGCGTTGCCGGTGCGTACGGCTCGTACCCTGCAAGTACGTGATATGCACGATTACTTAGAATTCTTTATGATCGTTAGTTCATGTAGCCTACGTATTTAAAGAAACTACCTTTGTGAGTACCTGTGAGGCTCCTTGGGTACCAAGTGGGGCACCACCTAGCTGAGACATGCCGATCTCGTCCTGTGGCCAATCTTCCCACTGGCCGTCGTCCTCCTCGTCTTCGGTTGCAGGGTCCTTGCCAGCGCTATGATATGGTGGTGTATGCACCGCGGAAGTGGCACCTGTCATCTGCTGAGAAGAGTCGGCTGGTGTCCTCAAAGAGGCTGAAGACGTGCTACCCGACCATGCCGGGAGTAGCGGTTCCTCATAAGGAGTGTCCATGCAGCTCAACTTCTGAGCTAGCTTCCTGCAGCTCTTCTTCACCTTCTGCATAAATAGACGTTAAAGTTAGTGTATTTCCCAAACGCATATACACTGAACAAACATTTTTGGAATGGATAAGTTTATGTTTACCTCCACAAAAGCCGTGAGAACGCCTGACCCTAGCCCTCTAGACTCGTGAAGCCGGTACGCTGCTTTGTTGGACAACCTCGACAATTGTGTCGTCTGGGTACAGAAACGCGGTTGAACAGTTTTAGTATACATACTTAATACCAAATGGATAACAATTTGTACCATTCAAGTATCTTACCACGTATCTTTGTAGCGGGGCTCTCTGTAGCTGTGTGTCCTCTCTAATGGCAACGTCGTACACATCTTCGATCACATCTTCCTCTGAGTCCTCATCAATCGCTTCCTGTGTACGGGGGCTTGATATGTGTCCTCGTAGACCTATGAAGCCAGTGCAAGTACTCGTCGAAGGTGTGCTGGTCGTGTGGAGGACCCGCATGGACTGGCTGCCGTTCCCTAGTCTCCCACAAGTGGTTGTCCGCGTTGTGTGTCACGCGCTAATCCTTGGTCTTGTACCTCTTCC
Organism: Miscanthus floridulus; assembly: GCF_019320115.1. Taxonomy (NCBI): domain Eukaryota; kingdom Viridiplantae; phylum Streptophyta; class Magnoliopsida; order Poales; family Poaceae; genus Miscanthus; species Miscanthus floridulus. Next base: position 130,092,914 of record NC_089584.1, read on the forward strand.
TGTGGTCATACCTGCAACAAAACGATGTTAGTTGTACCACACACACCTCTGAATTGTAGCTCTGTTATTAATCGATAATTCACTCGTGTAATCCTTGGTTGGTGGAGTAAAGCGGCGATGGGCAGCCTGTCATTCTTCTAAACTGTCTGTAGACCCTGACGGGCATGTGAATCTCGACCATGTGGAAGAAAATAAGAGGGACGTTGCTGCGATACTGTAACACCCTCGGTGTTACATTGCACTATTTTGCTAAACATCGCATGAGAATCATGGTTTTGTGCATATGTGTATCACATGAATGATAAAACAATGTTCGGTCCTTGAAACATTTATATGAAACATGAATCAATGTTACGTTTCGTGTCACTTAACCGAATTTTTGCTGAACAAAATGCTATAGAACGTTCTTGCGAACGACGATGAAATCTATGCGGTCGAGGACAAGGATAGCTAGTTAGTACATCCCGTAGGTCGGAATTGGGTTTTGACGTGGAATCATTTGATTCGACGTCGTTCGCGTAAGTTTTGGAAGTGGTCGATGAAGCCACTTTTGAAGAGCTGTGTGGAGTGATTGGCTTAGGTGGTAGCGCGATGTCTTGACTACGGTAGATAGCTTGATGTACCCTTTTGCGCATCGAGCAACTAGTTTGGCGTTTGGAGCTTTGCGAACAAGTTTTCTAATAGCTTTAGAAAGCGTGCACGACACTTGGCTTCGCCCTGGGCGCGGTCACCACCGCTGCTGGCTTGCCAGCGCCCACTGCCGCGCCGGCTGCGTCCCCCCCGTTGCGCCTGTGCACGCGTGCGGCTCTGGCGCTGCGCGCCAAGGCCGTCAGCCTCCGCTACCGGCCACGACCTCCACTGCTGCTCGCCTGTCGCCATGGCTGACTCACCCTACGCGCCGTGGCGTAGGTCTCGTCATCATGCCACTAGGAATGCGACGCGAGTGGGCCCTGCTCTGTACTGCCTTGGCTGCTTGCTGTCCTCACAGGCACACGAGTCGCCTCACCGGCTAACGCGCTACGCTAGGACGCTGACTGTGCACCGCCGTGCCATGCCCTGCTCTACACTGCCTTGGCCGGGAGTGTGCTGGATCTGTGTTACACGATGCATGTCGCCACGCCGCTACTGCTCCCTTTGACCCGCCTTGGCTACACGCGCACGGATAGATCACCTGCGTCCCCACCACTTCGGTGTCGCGCTACCCTGTGCTCGTCTTGTCCGGTGTTGGCCGTGGTGGCACCATACCGCGCCTTGTCGCCTTGCAACAGTAGCCGTGCGGGTGGCCATCTGGAGCACGTCCCACATGTCTCGCTGTCTCCCATTAGTGTACGATGCGTTGACATCCACAGCCGGGCCGAACCGAGCCGTGCCAAGCTCCCCTGTCTCCGTTGTAGCCATAACCGGTGGGGTCGCCCTTCAAATTCGACATGGTAGTTGTACCGCACTTCAATTGGTCTTGCCCGCAGCTCTGCTAGGCAGCCGGCCCTCCAACCTACCCCACCGCACTGCAGTTCTCACCTCGCTGTGCCTTAATTTCTAATCGCCACGCCACCGGGTCCATAAGACCGGACGGACGTGCGCCGTCGGCTAACCGCACAACCAAGGCACCTCGGGCCGATTTAGTGCACCACTAGCTCAGCCTTACCCTCCTGACCACCCTGTGCACCTCGGTCACAGTGTTGCTGCAGTCCAGCCACCACCGACGCGGCCATGCCATCACCGGGCGCCGTCGCAGAGTCGGTGTACACGTGGCCAGCTCTGCTCGTGCCATCTCCAGTCGTATCATCGACATGAAGGTAACCTTGGGTAGTCACTAAAGCTCGCTAGCTTCATTGTTTGCCCCGTTTTCGTTGTCACTCACGGGAACGCACCCGCCACCAAAGGAAGGGAGCCACCGTCAGGGAGGGAGCTCGGGACTGCACCTCCGCTCGCCGTATCACCCCCAGTCACCGCGCGTTGTCTCCAAGGTACTCATTGGCCCCTTAGCTAGGCCTAGGAGGTCCGGGTGGCACCGGCGTGGTCGCTCGGTGCCTGTAGCGTCGCGCCAGCGTGCGCGCGGCTGCTAGGGACTTCGCCGTGAGGAGGATTGAGAAAGGGGAGGGTGCTGCTGTAAAAGCGTAGACTGATGAAATAGTGACCTAGAGCTCGCTGCCAATTCATTATAGATCGGGGGTGTCCGTGCATAATGGCCATCGCGCGTGGGCCTCTCTCATCGTGGGCCGTGGCCGGCTGGGCTGCGTTTCTGCGTGGGCCACGCTGTGCTGGCGCGCGCGTCGCGCAGTCAGGGGCCAGGCCGCGCGTGTTGGGTCGTGAAACCAAGTTTCGGTTTCTTGATTTCCAGAGAATAGACATGTTTAATTAATTTAGTTATGGATTAAACTTCGATAAATCGTGGTGAATTGCGTAGTTGTTCAAAAATAGTGAGACTAATTTTGTTAGGTTCGCAAAAATACCATCTATCTGTTAGTGTAGTTAGTTTATAGTTAGCTGTTATGATCATAGGCTCATAAATTCTAATTAGAAAGCTTAGCGTTATGTAGATTAATATTTGTAGGAATTCTTGTGCCAAATCGGTAATAGTTTTAGCTTTAAAAATTTTACAGTAGGTTCACGAGGTTGTTATGTGCTCGCTGTAAATTTTGTAGCATTAGAAGGTGTCGTTAAATAAAGTAGCTATTACCCTTGTTTATTGGTATATAGCGTAAATCGGCGTGTGGAGTGAAAATACCGATAGTTGCTGGAATAACGATGAATGCCTTACTTGATACTTGTTGTTGATAGCAATAGATAATTGAGCACCGTGGTCGATAGCACTAGCTTAGTAGTTAAATCGATGTACTTCTATTTTAAGAGCTACTGTTGTTATATTATTAAACATTGCATCATCATTTCATGTAGATCACGAGCTGGTAGACTTCGTGCCCATCGGCGAGCCGGAGTACGACGAGGTGATCGAGGAGTACGAGAAGGAGATCTTCGCATAGGAGGAAGCCCAAGAGCCTGTTGGTGCTGACCCTGCTGACCCGTCGCTTGCCCAAGGAAAGCCCCGGCGCATAACCCCTATTTTTAATAATCACTGAATATATATATGATGTGCATTTACATTATAGGCATTTTATGGAAACTACATGCATAAATATATTTACCTATGAGTCCTACTAGTACAGGTCGAGTAGTTGCTATGCTCCGGATATCGGTAGCGTGAGTAACTTGCCGTTACTCGCACGTAGGTGATACAATGTGATCACTCATAATAAAATAATGGAAAGGTAAATGGTGACCGGGCAGGGAAATGGTTTGGGTATTGGTGGGTGTAAAGGGTTGTGTCCTGTGGCCAACAGGGCATAGCTCGGTTACACTTTGTCCCTATCCGTGTCGATTAAGGACCGGTCGTTATATATGACTCTAGGCAAGTCACAGATTATTGTCCCGAGCGCATACTTAGGTATGGGCGCAGAGAAGGCTTGCTGCTCTCTTGTCGTGGATCCGGCTCTTTCTGGACCGACAATGGGAAGAGGAGGTGGTGGAGGTCCTTGCACCACACTGAGTCCGGGACTCAGTGGTGGGGGCTTGGAGTCTAAGTTTGGATGGGGACCTAGACACCCGGGACAGGAGAGTGATGGGTTAGTCCTGTTTGTGCCTGGGGTACAAGCAGGGCGTGTGTTTTCAGGGCACCCAGCTGGGCACATTGATTCGCGAATCGCCGGGCGATATGGTACGACTTGTCTGCGGTTTAGCACCGTAGTAAGAACTGAAAGTTGAAAGGAGAAGAAATGAAACTGATTGCTCAACTCTTGCTTCAAAGTAGAACAAGTGCTTATATAGACTGGCTAGATGATAACATAATACGGCTAGTAATAAGACATGAATAAGGACTCACTATTAGTGTTGTTTTTTGCTGAAGAAAACTAGCAAACCATAAAGCCTATCATATTCCTTGGAGTCGGGAAGGTATTCCCACTAGTCGAGTAAGTCTTGCGAGTACATTGTGTACTCAGGGTTTATTTACCCCTATTGCAGGTGATGCTTAAAGAGTACCTTGTGTGGAGGATCCTTCTGGTGGGCTCAGACAGAATCCTTGCCCCTACCGCTAGATGTTATTTTTAAATTCCGCTGTTTATCATTCCGAACTCTGGTATTTGGTATTGTAATAATGTATTTTTTAAGAAACTATGATGTATGAAATGTACTTGTGTTGTAACTCGTTCTCATTATTGGATCCTTGGGAAAAAAATGTGGATCTTTCAGGTTCTCCCTCGGGGTGTGCCCGACGGACACCGCTCGCTGTAGCTTGCTTTCGAGGTGCTTAGTGTCTGGTGGAAGATGAGCACCTCTGTAAGTATGCTATTTTGGGTGGTTCTGCCATAGTTGGTACTAGAGCCAATAATGGTCACGAGGTTCATCACCCTTTTTCAAAACTTAAAAATTTGACCAACAAAAGCTTTGTGAAAAGTAGGATGCGATTACATTATGTAAATAAGTATAAGCCCTAGCAATATGGTATATCTAGGATAGCAGCACTGGTTTTATCTAATCAATTTTCTATAGGTACATTGACTTACGTTGCATAAGAAACCGTTTAGTATACGGAAAGTGAGTGTGCGATGTGCCGAAAATTTTATGAAGGCCGCTATATTTTTGGCTTGAGTGAACGTATAGGTCGAGCATGCATCATTAATAGCATCTTACTTGAACTAAAATCCCCCTTCATGTATAAGTGAGTAGTAAATTGATAGGACTAACTAAATGAATGCTTTAATAAATGTGCTGTCTTTTCCCCCTAATTCCTTGCTTTGGATCCGAGAAGGTGTTCTAATAGATGGTTCGTCTCTCTTACAGATGAATTTGAGGTCTGGACGTGGGAGCACTAGTTCAGGGGCGGCTCACGAGGGCCAGGGTGATAGTGGCCCGGCCATTGAGCGCGGCAACAGGGGAGGTCAGGAGGTTCCACCTCTGGCTCCTCATCCTTTCCCACCGTCGCCACCGCCACCGTTGACACCCATAGAGATTATGGCAGAGCTGTTGGCTGCTCACCGGGAGTCAGTTGCTGCTCGCTAGGAAATAGCTCGTGCCATGGATATTATGGCGTAGGCTATCGCGGGACTCACCCGCGGAGGCCACGGGGGTCACAGTGGGAACGGGGGTGGTGCCCGCTGCCCTGAGGGACAGTCCTCTTATCAGGACTTCCTCAAGACTCATCCACCCACCTTCACCCCATCTGATGAGCCTCTGGAGGCGGAGCACTAGCTTCGCACTATGGAGCAGAAGTTTCGGCTGCTCGGAGTGATCGATGAGCAGAAGGTGTACTTTGCGGCCCAGTAGCTTTTGGGGTCCACAGGTGCTTGGTGGGAAACCTTCTAGGCCATGGAGCCACTGGATCATCCGGCAACATGGCAGGAGTTCTCCACCACCTTCCGTGAGTTCTTTATCCCTACTGGTGTCATCAACCAGAAGGTGATAGAGTTTCTGGAGCTGCGCCAGGGGAACAGGACAGTAATGGAGTATGTGACCTAGTTTAATCACTTGGCTCAGTATGCTGGCAGTCAGGTGGATACTGATGATAGGAAGAGGGAACACTTCTTTCATGGTCTAGCTCCCCTCCTTCAGGAAAAGCTCTACATGGTGAACTATCAGACCTTTGGGGCTCTGATGAACGCCGCCATTGCTCTTGAGGGTTTTTAGCGGGCATCTCAGGCGGATTGGAAGAGAAAGCATGTGGCAGCTAGATCCTCCAGCCACCCTCACACACAAATGGTATAAGTTGTCAGGCGGGGGCCCTATCAACCATTCGGTGGGCCTCCATTCCAGTCACCCCAGTAGACGTCGCAGACTTCCTCTACTCCGTACCGTGCACCTCCGTAGTAGGTGCAGCCTCAGCAGTCTCAGGGATAGCAGGTCCTGCCTCGTCAGGGGTTCAAGAACAAGCCTGGTGCTTATTTCAAGTGTGGCAAGGATGGCCACTATGCTAGGGAGTGTCCCCAACATCAGCCGTTTCAGTCATCTCAGCCGTCCACAAATTCCAGGCTTATCAAGAGGACCATCATCAAGAAGAAGGTGCCTAGCAGATCTGGCCAGGTGCACTTCACGGATGCTTAGCAGGTTGTGTAGCAGGACGCAGTTATGGCTGGTATGTTTACCATCGACTCCCATCCAGCTTTGGTGTTGTTCGATTCTGGTGCATCGCATTCCTTTATGAGCATGGGGTTTGTAGAGCGGCACAACTTATCACTTATGGCTATACCGTATGCGTATAAGATCCGTACTGCGGGTTCTCAAATGTTCATCAATACCCGCACAGATACAGTAAGTTTAGTATTAGCCACCCACACTTACCATCTACAGTTCATGATAATGCCTAGGCAAGGCATTGATGCTATTCTTGGAATGAACTGGTTGCGGGTGTATGGGGTAGTATTGGATATGCAGAGGAGAAGTGTGGAGTTATGGCTTCCTTCTTCTGAGGATAGGATGTCTCTTATTGTACCCTCAGATCCAGTCTTACCTGTTGCTGCCCATACTGAGGCCTCTCCTGATCTTACCTCCATCCCTATGGTTTGCGAGTTCTCGGATGTTTTCCCTAAAGATCTTTTGGGGTTGTCACCAGACAGAGAGGTAGAATTCTCCATTGAGCTTAAACCTGGTACTGCTCCCATCTCTAGATGTCCATACCGCATGGCTCTAAGAGAACTAGCAGAAATGAAGAAGCAGCTAGAAGAGTTGATGGACAAAGGTTTCATCCGCTCGAGTTCTTCACCATGGGGTTGCCTGGCTATTTTCATGAAGAAGAAGGATGGTACCTTGCAGATGTGTGTGGATTACCACCCTCTTAATGCAGTAACAATTAAGAACAAGTATCCTTTGCCCTGCATAGATACTTTATTTGATCAGTTAGCTGGTGCCAAGGTGTTCTCGAAGATAGATCTCCAATTAGGCTATCATCTGATCAAGATCAGGCCACGTGATATACCAAAGACAGCTTTCTCTACTAGGTATGGGTTGTATGAGTACCTAGTGATGTCTTTTGGTCTCACTAATGCTCTTGCCTTCTTCATGTACCTGATGAACTCAGTTTTCATGCCAGAGCTGGATAAGTTTGTGGTGGTTTTCATTGATGACATCCTGATCTATTCCAAGAATGATGAAGAGCATGCCCGACACCTCCGGATAGTATTAAGTTGACTAAGGGAGCACAAGCTGTATGCTAAATTCAGCAAGTGCAAGTTTTGGTTAGATCGAGTGCAGTTTTTGGGGCATGTGTTGACACCTGAAGGCATTTTTGTAGATCCCAGCAAGGTGCAAGATGTATTAGATTGGAGGTCTCCCAAGTCTGTGCACCAGATCCATCAGTTCCTTGGTCTAGCTAGATACTATCAGCGTTTCATTCCTGATTTCTCCAAGATAGCCTAGCCCTTGACCAAGCTGCTCTAGAAAGAAGCTAAGTTTGATTGAAGCCTAGCTTGTGAAGAAGCTTTTCAATCTCTGAAGACTCTTCTGACCGCTGCTCCTGTGTTGGCTCAACCAGATATTGAGAGGCCCTTTGATGTATACTGTGATGCCTTGAAGATAGGGTTGGGGGTGTGTGCTGATGCAAGATGGGCGTGCGATAGCTTATGCATCGCGCCAACTGAAGAAGCATGAGGTGAACTACCCTACTCATGACTTAGAGCTGGCTGCTGTGGTCCACGCTTTGAAGATTTGGAGGCATTATCTGTTGGGCAACAAAGTGCATATCTTTACAGACCATAAGAGTCTCAAGTATATTTTCACTCAGTCTGAGCTAAACATGAGGCAAAGAAGGTGGTTAGAGTTGATAAAAGATTATAATTTGGAAGTCCATTATCTCCCAGGAAAAGCCAATGTTGTAGTAGATGCTTTGAGCCGTAAGTCACATCAGGTTGAGGAAATACCCTTATCTCTCAACCACACCGAGGTGCTAGCTCATATTACATTGACCTCGGAATTATTGGAGCAGATTATTCAGGAGCAGAAGGAAGACCCCAAAGAGATTCCTCACATCAGGAAGTTGATGGCTGAAGGGCGTGGCCCTCATTTTAGCATTGATGAGCAGGGGGTCGTGAGATACAAGGATAGACTGGTGGTTCAGTCCAATGAAGAGCTGAAAAGAAGGATTTTGAATGAAGCCCATCATTCAAAGTTGTCTATCCATCCTGGCAGCAACAAGATGTACCATGATCTGCGCCAATTGTACTGGTGGTCCTACATGAAGCAAGATATCACCCAGTTTGTTACAGAGTGTGACACTTACGGTAGAGTCAAGGCAGATCATATGCGTGCTCCTAGATATCTGCAGCCCTTGCCCATCCCTGTTTGGAAGTGGGGGGATATTTCCCTAGATTTCATTGTGGGCTTACCCCGCACCTTCACGGGCTTTGATTCTATTTGGGTCATTGTAGACCGTCTCACCAAGTCTGCCCACTTTCTTTCGATGGATACTAAATACACTACCAGGAAGTATGCGGAGATATACTTCGATCAGATTATGACCCTACATGGAGTTCCTCTTACTATCATCTCTGATAGAGGGTTAGTTTTTATCTCTCGTTTCTAGGAGCAACTGCAGGAATGTCTGGGTACTCGTCTTCTCAGAAGCTCAGCATACCACACACAAACTGATGGTCAAACTAAAAGGGTGAACTAGGTGCTCGAGGATATGTTGAGGGCTTGCACCATTTCTTTTCCTGAGAAGTGGGATAAGTGTTTAAAGTTAGCTGAATTTTCATATAGTAACAGCTACCAAGAGAGTATCCGCATGGCACCATTTAAAGCTTTATATAGGTAGAAGTGTAGAACGCCACTGAACTAGGTTGAAGTAGGAGACCATGGGTACTTTAGGCCTAATTTCATAAAGGAGGCTTGAGAGAAAGTAAGTATTATTCGCAGTCACTTGAAGGCAGCTCAAAGCCGACAAAAGGCTTACGCAGACAAGCGAAGAAGGCCCTTAGAGTTTGCAGCTAGGGATTATGTGTATCTCAAAGTATCTCCTATGAGAGGGGTGCATCGGTTTGGTGTTCATGGCAAGTTAGCCCCTCGGTATGTGGGTCCATACAAGGTGTTGTAGCCGTGTGGCCCCATTGCTTATCATCTCCAGCTCCCTAAAATCCTCTCAGTGGTTCATAATGTGTTTCACGTCTCACAATTGAAGAAATGCCTATGGGTTCCTGAAGAAGCTATGGAAATTGAAGGACTAACGCTCCAACCTGATCTGTCTTATGTTGAGCATCCTGTGAAAGTCTTGGATGAGAAGGAAAGAGTAACCAGGAACCGTGTGATAAAATTTTACAAGGTGCAATGGCAAAATCATTCTGAGGCAGAAGCCACTTGGGAACAGGAGAGCTACATACTAAAGCATTACCCCCACCTATTCTCTGGTACTGATAGTTAGTTGCTGCGCCAAAATGTATTCCCTATCTTTTTCTCACACTAGGCACGCAAAATCTCGGGTTGAGATTTTGTTCTAGGGGGGGTAGGTTTGTAACACCCTCGGTGTTACATTGCACTGTTTTGCTAAACATTGCATGAGCATCATGGTTTTGTGCATATGTATATCACATGAATGATAAAACAATGTTCGGTCCTTGAAACATTTATATGAAACATGAATCAATGTTACGTTTCATGTCACTTAACCGAATTTTTGCCGAACGAAATGCTATAGAATGTTCTTGCGAACGATGATGAAATCTATACGGTTGAGGACAAGGATAGCTAGTTAGTACACCCTATAGGTCGGAATTGGGTTTTGACGTGGAATCATTTGATTCGACGTCGTTCGCGTAAGTTTCAGAAGTGGTCGACGAAGCCACTTTTGATGAGCTGTGTGGAGCGATTGGCTTAGGAGGTAGCGTGATGTCTTGACTGCGGTAGATAGCTTGATGTACCCTTTTGCGCATCGAGCGATTAGTTTGGTGTTTGGAGCTTTGCGAACAAGTTTTCTAACTGCTTTAGAAAGCATGCACGACACTTGGCTTTGCCCTAGGCGCGGTCACCACTGCTACTAGCTTGCCAGCGCCCACTGCCGCGCAGGCCACGCACATTGCCACGCTGGCTATGTCCCCCCCCCCCCCGTCGCGCCTATGCATGCGTGGCTCTAGCGCTACGCGCCAAGGCCGTCTGCCTCCGCTACCGGCCACGACCTCCATTACTGCTTGCCTGCTCCATGGCTGACTCGCCCTGCACGCCATGGCGCAGGTCTCGTCGTCATGCCGCCTAGAATGCGATGTGAGCGGGCTCTGCTCTGTACTGCCTTGTCTGCTTGCTGTCCTCGTGGGCGCGTGGGTTGCCTCATCGGCTAATGCGCTATGCTAGGACACCGACCGTGCACCGCCGTGCCATGCCCTGCTCTGCACTGCCTTGGCCGGGAGTGTGCCAGGTCCACGCTACATGATGCCTGTCGCCATGCCGCTACTGCTCCCTTTGACCTGCCTTGGCTGCACGCGCACGGATAGATCACATGCATCCCCGTCACCTCGATGTCGCGCTGCCCTGTGCTCATCTTGTCCGGTGTTGGCCGTGGTGGTGCCATACCACGCCACGTCGCCTTGTAACAGCGACTGTGTGGGTGGCCGTCTGGAGCACATCCCGCATGTCTCGCTGCCTCCCATTAGTGTACGATGTGTTGACATCCATAGCCAGGCCGAACTGAGCTGTGCCAAGCTCCCCTGTCTTCGCTGTAGCCATGACCGGCGGGGCTGCCCTTCAAATTCACTATGGTAGCTGTACCGTGCTTCAATTGGACTTGCCTACAGCTCTGCTAGGCAGCCGGCCCTCCAACCTACCCCACCGCGCTGCAGTCTCACCTCGTTGTGCCTTAATTTCTAATCGCAACGCCACCGGGTCTGTAAGACTGGACGGACACGCGCCATCTGCTAACCGCACAACCAAGGCACCCTGGGCCGATTCAGTGCACCACTAGCTTAGCCTTACCCTCCTGAGCACCCTGCGCACCTCGGTCGTAGTGTTGCTGTAGTCCAGCCACTGTCGACGTGGCTGTGCCATCACTGGGCGCCGTCGCAGAGTCGGTGTGCACGCGGCCAGCTCTGCTCGTGCCATCTCCAGCCGTATCGTCGACGTGAAGGTAACCTTGGGTAGTCACTGGAGCTCACTAGCTTTGTTGTTTGCCCCGTTTTTGTTGTCACTCACGGGAACGCACCCGCCACCGCAGGAAGGGAGCCATCGCCGGGGTGGGAGCTCGGGACTGTGCCTCCACTCGCCGTATCACCCCCAGTTGCCACGCATTGTCTCCAAGGTACTCATCGTCCCCTTAGCTAGGCTTGGGAGGTCCGAGTGGCGCCGGCGTGGTCGCTCGGTGCCTGCGGCGTCGTGCCAGCGCGTGTGCAGCTGCCAGGGACTTCGCCGCGAGGAAGATTGAGAAAGGGGAGGGTGCTGCTGTAAAAGCATAGACTGATGAAATAGTGACCTAGAGCTCGCTGCGAATTCTTTATAGATCAGGGATGTCCATGCATAATGGCCGTCGCGCGTGGGCCTCTCCCGTCGCGGGCCGTGGCCAACTAGGTCATGTTTCCACATGGGCCGCGCTGTGCTGGCACGCACGTCGCGCAGTCGTGGGCCAGGCCACGCGTGTTGGGCCATGAAACCAAGTTTTGGTTTCTTGATTTCCAGAGAATATACATGTTTAATTAATTTAGTTATGGATTAAACTTCGATAAATCGTGGTGAATTGCGTAGTTGTCTAAAAATAGTGAGACTAATTTTGTTAGGTTCGCAAAAATACCATCTATCTGTTAGTGTAGCTAGTTCACAGTTAGCTGTTATGATCATAGGCTCATAAATTCTAATTAGAAAGCTTAGCGTTATGTAGATTAATATTTATAGGAATTCTTGTGTCAAATCGGTAATAGTTTTAGCTTTAAAAATTTTATAGTAGGTTCACGAGGATGTTATGTGCTCGCTGTAAATTTTGTAGCAGTAAACGGTGTCATTAAATAAAGTAGCTATTACCCTTGTTTATTGGTATATAGCATAAATCGGCGTTAGGAGTGAAAATACCGATAGTTGCTAGAATAACGATGAATGCCTTACTTGATACTTATTGTCGATAGCAATAGATAATTAAGCACCGTGGTCAATAACACTAGCTTAGTAGTTAAATCGATGTACTTCTATTTTAAGAGCTGTTGTTGTTATATTATTAAACATTGCATCATCATTTCATGTAGATCATGAACTGGTAGACTTCGTGCCCGTCGGCGAGCCGGAGTACGACAAGGTGATCCAGGAGTACGAGGAGGAGATCTTCGCATAGGAGGAAGTCCAGGAGCCTGTTGGTGCTGACCCTGCTGACTCGTCGCCTGCCCAAGGCAAGCCCCGGTGCATAACCCCTATTTTTAATAATCACTGAATATATATGATGTGCATTTATGTTACAGACATTTTATGGAAACTACATGTATAAATATATTTACCTATGAGTCCTACTAGTATAGGTCGAGTAGCTGCTGTGCTCCAGATATCGGTAGCGTGAGTAGCCTGCCGTTACTCGCACGTAGGTGATACAATGTGATCACTCATAATAAAATGATGGAAAGGTAAATGGTGACCGGGCAAAGAAATGGTTTGGGTATTGGTGGGTGTAAAGGGTTGTGTCCTGCGGCCAATAGGGCATAGCTCGGTTATACTTTGTTTTTGTTCGTGTTGATTAAGGACCGGTCGTTGCATATGACTCTAGGCAAGTCACAGATTATTATCCCGAGCGCATACTTGGGTATGGGCGTACGGAAGGCTTGCTGCTCTCTTGTCATAGATCCAGCTCTTTTCAGACCTGACTGATAGGAAGAGGAGGTGGTGGAGGTCCTTGCACCACACTGAGTCTGGACTCAAGGGTGGGGGCTTAGAGTCCAAGTTTGAACGGGGACCTGGACACCCGAGATAGGAGAGTGGTGGGTTAGTCCTGCTTGTGCCTAGGGTGCATGCGGGGCGCGTGTTTTTGGGGCACCCAGCTGGGCACATTGATTCGTGAATCGCTGGGCGATCCGGTATGGCTTGTCTGCGGTTTAGCACCGTAGTAAGAACTGAAAGTTGGAAGGAGAAGAAATGGAACTAATTGCTCAACTCTTGCTTGAAAGTATAACAGGTGCTTATATAGACTAGCTAGATGATAACATAATACGGCTAATAATAAGACATGAATAAGGACTCACTATTAGTGTTGCTTTCTGCTGAAGAAAACCAGCAAACCATAAAGCCTATCATATTCCTTAGAGTTGGGAAGGTATTTTCACTAGTCGGGTAAGTCTTGCGAGTATATTGTATACTCAGAGTTTATTTACCCCTGTTGTAGGTGATGCTTGAAGAGTACCTTGTGTGGAGGATCCTTCTGGTGGGCTCAGACGGAATCCTCGCCCCTACCGCTAGATGTTATTTTTAAATTCCGTTGTTTATCATTCCAAACTCTGGTATTTGGTATTGTAATAATGTACTTTTTAAGAAACTATAATATATGAAATGTACTTGTGTTGTAACTTGTTCTCATTATTGGATCCTTGGGAAAATGTGGATCTTTCGGGTTCTCCCTTGGGGTGTGTCCGACGGACACCACTCACTGTAGCTTACTTTCAGGGTGCTTAGTGTCTGGTGGAAGATGAGCACCTCCGTGAGTATGCTATTTTGGGTGGTTGTGCCACAGATACTCGTCTGACTCGTCCCTAGTGACAGGACTGAGATAGTACTAGAGCTCCGGAGCATCCCAAGGATACCAATGCACCTGAACATTTCGTAATTGAGTTAGGCTGTGATATAGTGTAGATCGAACAAGACACAGGTATGATAGTAAAGAGAGCATAACCTGGTGCTGTGTCAGGACATCGAGACCATCCATGTACTCCCTGTACTTGCGCCTCGCATTCCCTCTAACTAACTCTGATTCCGTCCAGATAAACAAAGCTGTAGGGAGTGTATCCTGTCGGTTCCAGTGCTGCATTGAACATGATAATGAATTAGCCATTAATAAACTCATCATATATAACCATATCAAAGAATATAATGGACCGAAGTACTTACCGGTAAACTAGTATTAAGGGGCCTCCCAACGGGCCATCGTTCCCAACACCAAACCTAGAGTAGGTACGAGCAACCCCCAAGGTTTGCGTACACTGAGGTGCGACGGCAGGCAACGCATAGCTGTCGATACGTCCATGCCAGGACTGCGCTGCCCCAGCTGTACGCTGCTATATTCTCCCACGGCTCGCGTAGTATGTCAAAAAAGATCCAGCCAAAAAAGATCCAGCTGATGGTGTTGCCCGAGACGTCTAGAAAGAGGAAAGCACAAAAAAAGTGCCAGAGCCAAACTCGAGCGAACCTATCGATCTGAGCCTCCTCAGCCTATGGGTCCAAGTAATCAAAGCGCTCCGTGATCTAGGACGACGAAACACCGGAAGTTTTTCTGAAATTTACCAAACAAAATGAGACCCGATGGCTGTAGGAAAGCAATACAAGTATTAAATAAGCTTCAATTTCTCACTTATTTTTCTTGGAAGGCTCATCATCCGGTGGAAGAAAGCCAGTAAACTGAGCCACCAACTCTCTCCAGTGATCATTGTCAACCATCCCTATCACTAGAAGTCCCCCTAACCAAAGGCCAAAAATAGCCTTCACGTCCTGCATGGTCAAGGTCATCTCACCATAAGGTAGGTGGAATGTGTGGGTCTTAGGCCTCCACCTGATATAAGAATAGAACGACTGTTACTTGCCTTAAATTTGTTACAAGAAAGTTTATGTACAAAAAATGCACTCGTACCTGTCTACCGCTGCAGTAAGTAGTGCTGGGTCAAGGGGCGAAAGTCCGTGGTTGACAACACAGACAAGCTCGAGGAAGCCAGCACGACGTATGTACGGCGCGTAACGCTCGTCCCACTGGTGCGCCCTAGTGTGCGTGTGGGGCCTCAAAGGAGGCAAGGCCACCTCTGTATCGTTGTCACTCAAGATATGTGCTCGATGCTGGTCGTCGTCGTCCACCTCAAGAATAGGGTACAACGGGTGCTGCGTGGGTGGAGCCATCCTATTACAAATTGATAAAAAAAACGTTAGAGTATTTAAATTAATAAAATTCAAATTAACATTATGTAGCATTGCAAAATTTGAACTACTTGTTATGCAATACAAACACAATATGAAACCACATGTATATATTCAAAGTAACATTAACAGACATATCACACACTTGTAACATAAACAACTTCACTAGGAATATAAGCATTTGACGAAACTTCATAAAGTCATCAAAATCGACGTATCACGCATTAGTAAGTACCGACGTTTGTAAACTAGTTGGTATACCCAAAATCCCTAACTAAATAACTAACTATAAACTAATTAATAAATACCTAATCAATCTCTAAACCCAAATTCCTAACTATACTAGAACACACAACCTTGAACCTAAAAACTACCTATGTAAATCACAAATAAATTCACTAACCTAATTATCCTAAATCGGTAAGTATCCTAAATTTGACAAACAATCATAAATCAATAACAATCATAAAACCCTAACTATCCTAAATTACTAACTATCATAAATCACTAATTATCCTAAAATAATAATAATCAAAATAACATGAAATCGAGAGAGAGGTACCTTGGGAGCCGATGGCCTTGACGCGCCGGCGTTCGTGGTGCGGCCGGCGCGGGCGTTGCGCGGCGGGACTGGCCAGGCGCGGCCGGGCGCGGCGTAGGCGGTCGCGGGAGCTGCGCGGCGGCGGGGCAGAGGCGGTTGGTGGCGGGCGACGGGTAGGGCAGCGGGCGGACGGGCGGCCTCGCTGCGGGGTTTTATTTGGCGCAACCGCACCAAGATCGGTGGCACGGCAGGCCCTGCCCCTCCAACGGACCCGCTTGCCGCCACGTCAGCCCTGTGCCGTGCCACCATGCATGGCGCGACACAGGCATTTGGCCGCGCCAGGGAAATAGGCGCGGCCAAAAGTGTTAGTTTTTTTTAAAAAAAAAACAGCCGTGTTAGATTTAAAATTAGTTTCCGAAAAGTGTTAAAATTAAAAAAAATCCAAATGCATGGGTACAGAAATAACCAATAATTTTGACACATGATAATGAATTATGAAAGTAATAGGTTTACATGCTTCGTAGCTTGCCTTTAGCTACTTTAATGTTAGTTTCTTCAGCAGTCCCTTCAAGCTGCCATACAGTGTTAAATGGTTGCCGATTCAGCTTCGTCAGAAATGATGCAAAATAGTTGAAACTTGCAAACTTTGAGCTTTCATTTGAATATGAAATCCTCGATTTCTCTGGTAAAAAACTAGTCCAAACCAATCACTAGGTATCCAAGTTTATTTATGATCCAAAAACTTCCAAAGTTTATATACAAAATCTCTCCAAATTCCATTTCAAAGTTGGTCACTTGATACTGATTTAAGACTTAGAAATTTTCAGAGCTTTGTTAGAGTGGACCTTGTTCAACATCTTTGACCTTGAATTTGAGATCGTTTTGATCTGATTCTTGGTCCAAACATGACTCCATTATGTTCCATGCACTTCCAACTCTTTGTTCCATTTTTTGCTAAATTTTCTGAAATTTGAATCTTTTGTTTGATTTTTAACCAAATTTGACCTTTTTCAAATGAGTCGACCAAAAATGACTTGATCTCTCTTACAAGTTCATAATCGCATACCATTTATAACCATTAAGATGGATTGTTTTAACCATACACATGTGAACTGACATCATTTATCATATGGTCTTTACAAAATTAGAAATAGAATACCACAAAGGTGATAATTGTTTCCTACCTATGGGAGCCTCCGATTTGCCCGCCAATGGCATATCATGTAATTAAATCCATAACTTGCATCTAGGCAATGAAATCCATTTACGAAAGGCATAATTTAGATAGTAACCTGCTAATAATAATGGCAAAGGTGAATTTCCAATTAATCATTGATCAAACCCATGGGCAAGTATCATTTCTATGAAGCCAGTTGTCACCATCATCCTTTGGGCCATGCTCATATTTGTTCATATTTGTTCGGGTGAGTTATTTTTAAAATATTAGTTAAAAAAGTTAAAAATAAAAAAATTCGCGAAATCCCAACATCTCCACGCGGCATTTGCAGTCAAGGCTCCTATGTCGCTCATCAAGACATGGCCTCAGGAGATCACCGGCGGTCCGCCGTCTCCGCCGCCGCGACGGCTGAACGCGGCCACTGGTGACGACGCCGACGACGGAGTTCGTGCATGGCCGTGTGCCTGTACTTCCCGCGATTCTCCAAGAAGAAAAAGAAACTGCTGGCCGTGAAACCCAAGAAAAGCGTGCGCAAGGCGGAGACGGCGGGCGCTCGCCGCGCAACCTCATGGTGGCCGTGGTCACCGTCTCACCATGCCACTCCCGTCGATGCCGCCGCGGCCGGGGCGTCGACGCCGGATGACGATGATGGGTCAGCTTCGTTCAAGCTCTGGGGCCAGTCTCAGCTGTCGTCCCAGGTGACGCCGCGGGCGTCATCGTCTTCGTCGACGTTCTCCTTCCCGTCGTCGCCGGCGTCCGCGTGCTCATTCGCGAGCACGCCCAAGATAGGGTCCGGTAGTTGAGCAGAGAGTGCAGGGTAGTATTATTCGTTCTGTTTCAAGGTGATGATGAAACGGTAATGCTAGGACGCGGGTGTCCGGACGCGCGTCCTCCTTCTGGACGATCACGTGGCACGTTTCTATCCATATATTATACTGAAGCCTTATCCGAAGTCCTCCCAGGTCACTCTGCATCTCTTCTCTCTCCGCGCGGCCATCATTTTTGCACTGCCCATCTGGAGGATGCACAGGGGCCTCTCTCCGAGTGGGGGCTCGCTGCACGTCGTCGTCGTCGTCGCCTTGCGCCACCCGAAGGATCTTCGCCGCCTCTCTCTTCGCGTGGGGGCTCGTTGCGTGTCGCCGTCGCCATCGGCCCTGGGGAGCTGCAGCGAACCAGTCCTCGCGCGTGGGTACTGGTGTGGCTCCATCGATCCGAGGTATGGAGGTGCTGCCTTGGCCATGGATAAGCTAGCGCCGGTCGATCCGACACCTCCTCCTCGGCCGCGGTAAGCTCGCCGGCAGGGCGCTGCGCGGCCTCCTCGCCCACCCGGCGGGCCACGGCCACCTCACCTCCTACGGCGCGTCCAGGGCGTCCTCGTCTTCGCTGGCATCGTTCTACGGCCACCCGCGAGAGGTGGAGTTCAGCTGCATCACGACGCCGTCGTACCCGTAGCACTACGGGCTCTTCCCCTTCAAGGGCCGTGGCGGCGCGCGCGGCGAGTACGGCGGCCTGGACGCGACGGCCGTGGCGCGGGCGTTCGAGACGCTCAGCGCCGAGGTGGAGGCCGGTGCGGCCTCATCGATCCAAGGTATGGAGGTGCTGCCTTGGCCATGGATAAGCTAGCGCCGGTCGATCTGACACCAGCTGAATCTCGTCACCCTTGGTTAGGAAGTAGCAATCAGCATGTGAAAGTGCATTTGGCCCCCTAAGTGGGTTTTGGTGTTGATGACATGCATGGTTAGGGGATTAATTATTTTGGTCCCGTTCGCGTGCCCTTAAACCTTGCTTGATCCGCTTATTTTTTTCATCCGAAATAATATTTTTTCTCTCATAAATTCTCCAGTATTCTTTCAAACCATCCAAATTCCTCCAGAATTCTGTAAGAAAGGAATAGCAAGAACCCCTAAATTCAAAGATGGAACGGTGTTTAGCTCAAAGAAGACTCGTTTAAAATTTCTATTTTTGAATTTGAGTATAGAAACACCACACTATAAAGGGGATGCGGATGGATAGTATGCTTAAGGTGCACAATTGAGATGCTAACCACCCATTGAGAGGCACAAATCACACACTTGCACATCCTTTACCTCAGTTTTTTTTGTACCTATTGGAAGTTCCGACGGAGTGTCGGAAGTTTCGATACGTATCGGAAGTATCTGATAAGTCCCGGTAGGGGTCCTCTACACGTATAACCTGAGAGTATCGGAAGTTTCGATACACTATCGGAAGTTCCCAGAAGTGTGTGTCGGGTGTTTCTTGAAACTCCCAACAGGGGTCCTCTACACACTTGTTCTAACTCCATCGGAAGTTTCGACCTTGTGTTGGAAGTTCCGATAAGCACATAACGAGACTGTAACGGCTAGTTTTGGGGGCTCGGGTATAAATGCCCCCTCAGCCCCCCCCCCCCCCCCATTCATTGCTGCTGAGCTAACTCGAGACAAAACCCGTCTAGAGCATTGAATACTGCCTCCCCTCACCCCTTTGAGCTAAATCCTTGAGTTCTTGAGCTAGGGTTTGGGTGAGAGAAAGATTGAGGGTGTGTGACTTGAGGTTTTGAGTGAGAAGTTCAACAAGTTCATCTCAAGAGCACTTCAAGCATCCTCGGCTTCGATTCGCATTTGTTACTCTTGAAGCTTGCTTCTAGACGGCTAGGCGTCATTCGTTTGAGCGCCCTCTTCGTGTGGTGCGCCCGGGAACATTTGTATTACCCATCCTTCATGGATTCATAGTAAGTGACTCAGTCCTCCTTTGTGGTTGATTGAGGGAGGTAAAGGGTTAGTGAGGACCGACTCTTTGTGAGCTCCTCAACGGAGATGTAGCTCTCTTAGTGAGAGTGAACTCCGGTAACAAATCCTTGTCTCATGTGCTTATTGTGTTCTTCGATTTCTTTGTGACCTAGAAGCTTGAATTTAGCCGATTTATATATTTGTGTGGTTCCTTGCTTATATATCACCTAGAGTAGTCTCTATACTTCATTTACTATCTTTTGATTCAAATAGAATTGGTAGATTCAGGTTGCATTTTAAATTTTGTTCAGCTCAATTTATCCTGTTGGAAGTTCCGATCCTGTACCAGAAGTTTTGATCCATCGGAAGTTCCGGCACAGCGTTGGAAGTTCCGACACATCTAATACCGCTACGAAGTTTTTTAGGAAAAAAATGAAGTGAGCCTATTCACCCCCCTCTAGGTATCACAAGATTCTTTCAATTGGTATCAGAGCCTTATCCCTTGATTAAGGCTTAATCGCTAAGGGATCAAAGATGTCTCATGGTGGGGATGGACTCACCGCCGTCGAAGAAGCCGCTGCTCGAGCGGCCGCTGCAGCCGCTGCCGTTGTAGGGGCAACCATAAGTCTTGGTGGAGGCAACGTCGACCCCTTTAGTCAATTCCAAAGGAGTCGACCACCGTCCGTTCATATCACAAGCTCAAGCGATGAGTCAATCTCAAGCGACGAGCTTGAGGGGGAGGACTTGGAGGCCAAGAAGAGGAGAAAAAAGATCAACGCTAAGATTGATAAGAGAGCAACCAAGTTGATGAAGAAGAGGATCGAGGAAGAGCGTGACAAGCATCCCTTCTTCAGATATCACCAAGTTCCTCCTAACTACCTGCCTCCATCATCTCAATATCCTTCTTCTCAATTTCAATCCGTTCACTTGGGAAAACCCCTGTATTTTGATGGGACGGATTATCCCAAGTGGGCTTATGATATGAAAATGCATCTCTACGGGCTTCACCCATCTATTTGGGAAGTTGTGGTTGTAGGTGTGACTCCGCTCAAGAATGGAATACCAACGGCCGGACAAGCTCAAGACTACTTCTGCAATGCTCAAGCCATAAGAGTCATCATCGGCTTTTTGTGTGCTCAAGAGTTCAACAAAGTTCGGTCCGTTGAATGTGCCAAGGTAATTTGGGACACGCTAAAGGAAGCTCATGAGGGAACCGATCAAGTAAGAGAAGGAAAGATGGACTTGATTCACGGAGAGCTAGAGCATTTCATCATGCTTGAAGAAGAAACTGTGACTCAAATGTTTGATAGGCTAATGCTCCTTGTATCGAACATTAGACTCTTGGAAGCATGGATTGGGATGATCACAAGGTCACAAAGAAGATGCTTAGAGCATTCACCCCAAGGAACCCTACTCTTGCTACCATGATTAGAAGAGATCCAAGCTTCAAGACAAAGACTCCTAATCAACTTCTTGGTGAAATATTGCATCAAGAATTGGTTGAGAGAGATGTGGCAAAATCTCTTAGCATGAGGATGAACAAGAGTTTGGCCCTCAATGCTAGCTCTAGCACAATGATTGAGTCAAGCCCCAAAGCTCTCAAGTCAAAGAAGGAAGATTCAAGTGAAGAAGGGAGCACCGATGAGGAGATCGCCTTTGCTATAAAAAACTACAAGAAATTCTTGAAGAAGAAGGCGTTCAAGAAGAATGGTGATGATAGGAAGAAGACTTCACAAAGAAGATGCTATGAGTGCAAGGAAGTTGGTCACTTCATTGTCGATTGCCCTCACAAGAAAAAGAAGGAAATGGAGGAGAAGAGGTTCAAGGACAAGAGCAAGGACTATAAGAAGAAATACCAAGGTCAAGCTCATGTTGGTCAAGAGTGGGATTCTAGTGATGAGGAAGACAACAAGGAGTGTATGGCAACTCTAGCCATACTCAAGCCCGCTACACCAACTAGGCTCTTCAACAACACCTCCGACAATGAAGATGACACTCCTTTTTGCCTCATGGCAAAGGGGACTAAGGTACCAAACACCACATCCTCCTCATCCATCTCCTCCTCTATATCTAGCAACGCTCAAAATGATTTAGATGATGAGGAAAAAACTTAAAGCAAACATGATAAAAGAATTTGGTAAGAAAGGCTATAAAGAAATTAAAAAGCTTTTGGAGAAATTGGAGAAAAAGGAGTCTCTCAATAGGCAAGAAGACTTGCTCATCCTTGAAAAGGAGAGAAACCTTACCTTAGAGAAGGCTCTAGTCGAAGAAAAGGCTAAGTGTGAAAAATTAGCTATTGACTTGTCTCTAGCTAATGATTCACATGAGAGGATGTCAAAGGAGCTTACTTTGGCAAATGAATCTCTAGCTTTTCTAAAGGTCGCTCATAGTGAACTTCAAGAAAGCTTCTCATGCTTGATGGTCAAACACAAAGAACTTGAAGTTAACTATAGTGCTCTTTGGGAAAGGTCCAAGGCCAATTCCAAGGCAAATCTTGACTCCAAGACCTCCACTAGTGAAGGTTTCTCAAGATGTTATAAAATTAATTTGAATGCTTGTGTCGCTAACATTTCTAAGCTAGAGGAATCAATCAAAGCTAGAGATGCTCAAATAAAGAGATTGAACATGCTAGTGACACAAGGGTATGAAGGCAAAACCAAGCCTGAGCCTAAGATCAAATATAAGGATGGGAGACATCCTAGGCATGTGGACGGGCTTGGACACTACAAGGGGAGCAAGGTAAGTGTCGTTGTTTTAACTCGGCAACCTATCAAGGGAGTACCTGAGATAGTCTTTTGGTTGGTGGGTGTCGCCGAAATCAAGGAGTCGATGGTGACGTAGGAACACGATTTAGATAGGTTTAGGCCGCTAGATAGCGTAATACCCTACATCCTGTGTGTTGTATGCTTGTATTGGATTGAACTTGTTTGGAGGGGGTCCCTGCCCGCCCTTATATATCCAGGGTAGCAGGGTTATAGGGTAGTTTGGAGTACAAGAGTACTAGTTGGACACGTTTACAGAGTCCTACTCTAACTCGGCAGAGTAGTTTCCTAGTATTCCGACTAGTCCTTCTGAAGTCCATGTAGTCTATGTTGCCCTATAGCGTAGTCTCCATGTCCTGGTAGGTTACGAGTACGTCTCCTTGAGTGGGTCCATACAAGTCTTCAGCGGGCCTAGGGATGTATGGCCGACAAGCCCCCGAGTACTTTGTAGTCAAGTGGAATAGTTCCTAGTACTCATGACGTTGCTCGACTAGTTCTTGGTGCTTGTTAAGTACATTCTGTCGCGGCTAGTCTTTGAGTACCCGAGCACTGTCATATGGTTGGAAGGTACTCTCAGCATCATCTGATGTTGCTTCGAGTAATCTTTGTCTTGAATCTTTATATGGTAGTGCGATGACAATCGCACTCCATATGGAGTAGCCCTCGAGCCTTAGGTTGAATTGAAGAATCAGGCTGAGGGTCAAACTGTAATTTCGCTTCAACTTCTCTTAATCCTTGGAGAAAAAGAAAATTTTGTCCAACGGGCGAGGTGTACGCAGCTCCTGAGCACTTGATCGACTACCTCCAGGCGATGAAGGGGTCAATCATGGTCAACGTGACCGTTGGACTTAAAATCTCGCGATAAATCCTAGAGTTAACGGACCATTGCTTAATTACCGGGTGTATCCCTAAAATCTCGGAGTTGTTTTTATCCGTTGCACTGTTATAAAGGATAAGGCCTGGCGCCTTCTTGAGGTATGCATTCATTCGCATATGCTAGAGCCCATCTCATAACCCTAGCGCAGCCATCCCTACTGCTGCCCCCATTGATGCCCTTCTCTTGCTTTAGTGTGCTTTACAACTAGTCATCGCCTCCTCCCCTCCTTCGTTGCGCAATCCCAAGTGAATGCTTGTGAAGAAGAAGGGGAAGAAATCTGACAAGGCTTAGGGGAAATCCGTGGAGGTGTCCAAGAGGGGATCCAAGAAAGGCAAAGAGGTACAGTTTCCTTCGCCCAAGTGTGGTCCCACTGATCAAACCATGCCGTTGTGCTAGGGGGCCGCGTGGAAGATGTCGATAATGAAGGAGTCGGCGATCCAGGAATTAGTGGCGGTGAAGTTGCTGCAGTCAAAGCAGGTGGTGTCATGGGGGTCTGCGTACGCCAACGCTTGGCAATTCGAGACCTTTCCAAAGGAAACAGTGATTTGGGCGCACTTTGTTGAGAGAGGCCTCGTCGTCCCCACCTCAGACTTCTTCAGAGGTATTTTGCAATTCTATGACCTCCAGCCTATTCATTTGAATCCAAATGGAGTTTTGCACATCGAGATTTTCGTTCATCTGTGTGAGGTGTACTTGGGGATCCAACCCCACTTTGAGTTGTTTCGGAAACTGTTTCACTGCAAGCCTCAACCGAGTGCAGCTAGGATGGAAGTACTCGGAGGATCTAGCTTTCAGTTGAGGAACTCTAATGTGTACTTGGATTATGAGCTTCCTGACTCCCATGGTGCTTGGAAAGAGAAATGGTTCTATATCGGGAACCACGACCCCCCGATGCCAGTAGTCACAGGGCACATTCCCAAGTACTCGAACAAGTGGAACGAGGAGTCGACTGAAGACAACTGTGAAGTACTCGACTTGTTGGCGAAGATCGCCGAGTTAAAGAGAGGAGGATTAACTGGCATCAACGTGGCTACTAGCTTCTTGAAGCGTCGAGTACAACTGCTGCAGCAGCGCTAGAACTAGGGCTACGAGTACGCAGGGTTCGAGGATCCATCGCATATGTCCCCCAAAGAAATATCTGATAACGCGGTGGAGGCACTGTTGGTCAAGTTCTTCAAGAACTTTCAAGGAGTACCAGTAGTCGATGAATCCATCCGAGAGTTCGACAGCTGGCATAAACCCAGAGAGGTAACTTGCTTGCTTATTTCTCCTTTTCGTACTCATAAATAGTAGTCATTACTTTTGACGACTAGTAATTCCTTTCGTAGGAAGATATCTTGTTGTACTTTTCTCCTCCCCCTGGTGCTGACGAGGGAAAGAACGCGAGGACTACATTCCTTCCGTAGTCGCTCCTTGATCCCCTAGAGGAGGAGGAAGTGTCGAAGAAGAGAATGATGATGACTCGGAGCCACTCGGTGACTCTGATGTTGCATTGACTGATTCTGAGGTGACTGTTGATTGTGATATGCAGTCTCGAGTGTTGAAGGGATACTGGACAGTGCCCGACGATGTCGAAGAGCAAGCTGTGGGTGATGGTGAAGACGAGCCCCAAGCTCCTCCGACGAAGAGGCGACGGACTGCGGTACGGAAGCAGTTGGCCATCCAGCATAAGGCGACCCTGTCGTTGATTACTTCCGTGAAGGGATGAAATACCAAGGTATGGAGACTGGTGGTGTAGCATTGAGTAGTCGAGTTAATTTAAACTAGTCGTGTCCTTTGTAGGTTGTCGATGACATTGATGATAGTGTTGACAAGGCCGCGGATTTTTCATTTGGTACTGATGATGCTACTTCTACTGAAGTAGTCAAAATTGCTAGAGACGCAGCTGCGAGCGTGAGCACCACGGTGGAGACGCCTGTGGAAGATGCGCCCCAGCCCCCGAGCCGACTACTGCTCAAGTAGTCGTCGAGGCTGGTGTTGCAGGTGGCAGAGTGGAGGATCCGTCGAGTACTGATATGTCGGATGCTGTGAAGACGCCAGAGGCAGTCGTCGACGCCACAATGGCTGAAGTCCCCGCTGGCGGTGAGTAGGTGAATGTTGCTGGTAGTTGCGTGTATGTAGTCTCAGCACTGGTTGTTTCAGGTCTTGGCGAAAACACGGAAGATCTGCCACCTGTGGCACCCATCGAGTCGGTCTCAATCGCACAACCAACGCCCGTAGTGAAGAAGCGTCGACGAGTGCCTCCCTAGACGACCCGGTGAGTACTCGTATGCTTTTGTGCTTGATCTTGGAGCATCATAGTCAATAGTCGATTGATAATCTTTTGTTTTGTTTGAACCAGGGATTCTAAAAATATCATTCTTGATGCAATGGGTATGGAGCCGATCCTAGATCCGTCGGCGACAGTCCCTGTGGCTACGCCCATAGTGGATTTGACGGTTGAAGATCCACCATAGGTCGAGAGTACAGGTCCCATGAGTATCACTGCTGCGATACCGCGGGACGTGATTGGGTCGTTGGAGAACCCTGCGCTACCAGCCCTCGAGACTTCTGATGCCAACCCTCCTCCCGCAACTGAAGCTATGATGACTTCGGCTGCACCGAGTACTGACGAGGGAGCCATGATTGTTGCGGGGAGTGTGACGCCGTCCGAGGGAGAGGGTATTATACCCGAGAAGGCAGCGCGCAAGGATGCTTTTGAGGCTGGGGCCTCGTTCACCCAAGAGCTTGTTCTTGCCCCATTGCTGAAGTCTGGTGCAAGTGAGGCTTTGGGGTCTCAAAAGGTTGAAGTCTTTGAGAGCCACCTAGTTGAATTGCCACCAGAGTTCGAGATTCAGGGTTTAATTGCGGGTGTCCAGGTATGCTTGTAGTGCCGACTTTTGAGTACTTTTACTTTTGTAATCCTGGCGCTTTTGATAGTATTCATTGCTTGGTTCCTGCAGAACTTATATGATAGAGCCCGAAAGAATACCTAGATTCTTCAGGAGCAGAGCGAGGCTGCTCGTCGTGTAGCGCAGTTGGAAAGGGACCTTGTTGACGAGCGGCGCCGCACTGTCGAGTACCTAAAGACGCATGAGCAGGTTGTGGAGTCCTTCCAGATTGAAAGGCAGGTGCATCAAGCGGACAAGAGCCGTATGGAAGCCCGCTATAAGTCGCTGCACCGGAGATTTGAAGGTAAGTACTCGTGCTCTTTGTAGTTTGAGTACTTCAATGTAGTCATACAGCCTGTTCGGTTGGCTGGTTCATATCGTTGCTGGTTCATGAAGAAGTACTGCTGGCTGGTTTATGTGAGAGCTGCTGGCTGGTTTGTGTAAGAGAAAAATACTGTTCCGACTGGAAATTTACGATCGTTTACGACAAGCCACAGCCAAACACTGATAGGCGTTATTTGACCACTGTGTTGTTTATTTGTTATAGAGCTCAAGGGCCAAGAAGCCAAACTAAGCCGTGAAGCGCTCGACTGGAGGAACGCCCATAGTCGTGCTGCTGACGAGGTGGAGCAACTTAGGGCCCAGCTGGCGGTAGTCGAGGCCGAGCACGACAAGGCGAAAGATGAATGGCGAAACTTAATAGTTATGCTGGCTAGTCTTTGCTCGCCGTCCAGAACCGAGTTGAACAGCTCAAGGAGTTGACCGAGGCGGCGCAGGCGGTAGCTGACGTAGTCGACCCGCCTAAAGGAGCCGAGGCTCGTCCCTTAGTCGAGAGGCTGAGGGGTGCGCCGGCCAAAGTCGCCAACCTGGCCAAGACCGTCTGCAGACAAATGCTGGCGATTGTGAAGTCATACTACCCAAGGGCGGATTTGGCTATGGCTACGGGTGGCATTGCCAAGAATTGCAGCGATGATGTGTACTCGCAATATCTTGAGGTAGAGCCCATCGCTGAACAGATGGCTGATTTTATTGCCCTAGAGGAACCGTAGTCTTCTGTAGGAACTTGTGCCTTTGTCAGGCGGCTCGATGTATCCAAAACAATTATCTTTGTTTGGTTGTAAGTGGTGATTATCTTTATATGCCTTGAGTATTTGACTGTGATTCTGGATGTGTTGATGAGTAGTACCACGTGACTACTCATGATTGCTTCGATAAGAGTAGTCGCTTATGCTGTAGTAGAATACCTTGAACTTTGTTGCGAAGAACGAGAGTGTTGTGTCTTGCTCAATCATTGCTAGTGTCCGCTAGGGTACTCAGCTCCCTGTGCATTATTGGTTCTGTCCTGGACATGACACACGGGTGTACTGTAGAATATTTGTCGCTTATAGTCTGAGCGGTTCACGTGCGAGCCTTTATTCCACGCAGCGAGCTCCCACGTGAACACTGTCCTTGTGGAGGACAAGTCTGGTACTATGTAGTCACGGGCGCTCCTTGTTGCCAGACCCTCTCGGCTAGAAATAGAGCCCCCAGTTGATGCTATTAAGCTATGGCTTCAGTTATAGCGATGGTTGGCTTTAGGTTACTCTTTGATAGTAGCGAGGCCTCGTTTAGATTGAAAAAAAATTAAATTCGATGAATAGTACTACTTTCGTCTTATTTAGTAAATATTGTCCAATTGTGGACCAACTAGGTTCAAAAGATTCATCTCATAATTTCTAACTAAACTGTGTAATTAGTTATTTTTTTTATCTACATTTAATACTCCATGCAAATAGCTAAAAATTAATATGATGGAGAGAGAGTGAAAAAACTTAAAATTTAGATGGCATCTAAACAAGGCCTGAGATTCCAATGAGCGCCCGGTGCTAGAAGATTCCTCGTAATGTAGAGCCACATTCCCTCCATAGATCTTCACACTAGAAAAGATGGTTGTGATGCTAGAAGAATCTTCGTAGGAGGACTCGTCGTGTGCTCCGTCTTTCCCCGCTCTCTGGTAGTAACCATGCTGGAGCTCGCGGGTGAAGGATGATGAGCTTCACGGTCTTTGTTCAGCTCTCTGGTCGAGGATGGAGGTGTGGTTTCGACTACTCACTCCCTCCGCAACGTCTCGGGACAAGACCCAAGTACACGATGTGGACTTGAAGTCTAGTTCTGAGTACTTGTTGGAAGAGGAAGGAGCTAATGTGGGTCGATGAAGCTAGAGTTTGTGGAGCCCCAACCACCATCTGCTTTGGTGCCAAGTGGAGGGGAAGGGCACAACTGCCTAGAGCGTAGCTTTCTTACGTGCGCTTCCCGCCCTATGGTGCATCTTGCTCCTGATCTAGGAGTAGTCGCCAGGCTCAAGTGTATCCTTGTGATATGGTGAAAGCCTGGGACTTCTGTTGTAACTACCGCTAGGTAGTTGCTTGTAGTCGTTGTTGAGTATTTCGTCTGTACTCGTAGCGACCTGTCTTGCAACAGTAGAGCGAGTTGTTGTAATCCTGTAGAGTTTCGTTAATACGAAAAATGCAAGTACTAAATAAAGCGAGTATTTTTTAGTACTCTGTGGTTGTTCGTCATTGTAGACTTCAGCATTTGATGACAGTGTGACTAGCTGGGTAGCCATGGCCTGTGACTACAAGTCGTAACGAGGCACAAAGGCTCATAGAGCTGAAGAGCTCAAGGTGCAGCTGACTTGCCTTTGCAAGCCGCTAGACTTGTGACTTCAAGTCGAAAACAGAGCACAAAGGCTAGTAGAGCTGAAGAGCTCAGGTTGCAGCTGGCTTGCCTTTGCATGCTGCTAGACTTGTGACTACAAGTCGAAAGTAGAGCACAAAGGCTCGTAGAGCTGAAGAGCTCGGGTTGCAGCTGACTTGCCTTTGCAAGCCGCTAGGAGTAGGCAGAGACAGTTAGTCTGTAGTTGCCGGAAAAGAAAATTTATTAATCAGAGAAAAAAAGGTTGAGGCCGTTGGCCCGAGTACAATGTCTTGTAGTCTGTTGACTAAGGATAGTAGCGACATAGGTGTTCTATATTCCATGAGTTTGCAACTTATTCACTAGAGAGTTCTTGTAGCCTATATGATCTTGGTCCTGTGACTTTGGATATAATGTAAGGCCCTTCCCATGGCGAGTTGAGTTTGTGCAGCCTCGTTGTGTCCTGAATGCGCTTGAGGACCATGTCGGCGATATTGAAAGAGCATTCTTTGACGTTGCGGTCATGGTAACGGCGTAGTCCTTCAAGATATCTTGCGGATTGTACGAGTGCTGCGCAGTGCGATTCTTCCAAGTTGTCTAGGTCGAGTCGCCTTGTCTCCTCTGCTGCCCCTTCTTCATATCGCTCGACTGCGGGGGATTTCCACATGACGTCAGCAAGGAGTATGGCTTCTGACCTGTAGATGAGAAAGTAGGGCGACTGCCCTGTTGGCTTGCACGACTGAGTACGTAGCCCCCAGAGAACGTTGGGTAGTTCTTTGAGCCAGTTGCCTCCTTTGGTGTTGCCAATGTCGTGCAACCTTTTATTGAGAGCTTCGAGTAACATGCCATTGGCACACTCCACCTGGCCGTTGGCTCATGGGTGGGCGACGGAGACATAGCGAACGTCGATCCCGCTGTTCTCGCAGTACTCCCAAAACTCATGATTGTTGAAATTTCAGCCTAGGTCTATGATGATTCTGTTTGGGAATCCATAGCGATGTACGATCTCGTGCAGGAAGTCGAGAACTCGATCAGCCTTGGGACAAGTGACGGGTTTGACTTCGATCCACTTGGTGAACTTGTCGATGGCTATGAGTACTCGGTTGAATCCTCCTAGAGCTATTGG
The DNA here is from genome assembly GCF_019320115.1 of Miscanthus floridulus. Classification (NCBI taxonomy): domain Eukaryota; kingdom Viridiplantae; phylum Streptophyta; class Magnoliopsida; order Poales; family Poaceae; genus Miscanthus; species Miscanthus floridulus. The sequence continues at coordinate 130,122,717 of NC_089584.1, forward strand.
GAGTGGGCCGATCATGTTGAGCCCCCAGCATGCGAAGGGCCATGTTGGAGGTATTGTTATGAGTTTTAGGCAGGGACGTGTTGCTGCTTGGCAAAAAACTGACAACCTTGACATCTGCGGACGAGTTCCTTCGCATCCGCCAGTGCTGTTGGCCAGTAGAAGCCTATCCTGAAAGCCTTGCCTACTATTGTTCGTGATGATGCATGGTTTTCACATACCCCTTTGTGTATTTCCTCCAAGATGTCCTTCCCGCCCTCACGAGTAACACACTTCATGAGTACTCCTCAGGACGCGCCTCTTCTGTAGAGTTGATCTCCGACTAGTACATAGCTTTTGCCTCATCGTGAGACTTGTTCTGCTTGGTTTTTGTCAGAGGGTAGCTTGTGTTCTTTGATGCAGTCGATGAACGGGGTCCTCCAGTCAACTTCGATCATCATGATCTCTCGGTCAGGCCCTGGAGGCTCCTTGTTGATAGCTGCTAGAGTTGCTTGTTCTGTTATGGATGGTTTACGGAGTTCATGGACGAAAATGCTTGCTGGGACTTCCGTGCGTGTTGAACCCATTTTGGATAGCACATTGGCAGCAACATTGTTGTCGCGGACAACATGATGAAACTCGAGTCCTGAGAACTTGTTTTCTAGCTTGCGGACTTCCTTGTAGTATGCGTCCATGTTTTCCTTGTTGCGATCCCACTCGTCGTTGACTACAAGTGAGTCACCGTAGACTAGTAGCCTCTTGATGCCCAGTGAGACTGCTAGGCATAAGCCGTGTAGCAATGCTTCGTACTTGGCTTCATTGTTCGATGCTTCCCAAAAGATCTGATGAACGTACTTGAGTTGTTCGCCTTTTGGGTATATCAATAGTACTCCTGCGCCGACTCCCTCAAGCTTGAGCGACTCGTCGAAGTACATGACCTGATACTCGGGTCTTTCTACCAGAGTAGGCAATTGATTCTCCCTCCACTCTGCCATGAAGTCTACTAGAGCTTGGGATTTTATTGTTGTTCTGGGTTTGAAATCCAAGGATAGCGCTCCGAGTGCCACCGCCCACTTTGATATTCTTCCTGTGGTGTCCTAATTGTGAAGGATCTCGCCCAGCGGGAAGTCGGTGATGACGGATATGCTGTGCTCTTTTAAGCAATGTCGTAGTTTGCGTGAAGTGAGTAGTATCGCATAGAGTAGTTTTTGGACTGGTGGGTACCTGGTCTTGTAGTCCGAGAGTACTTCACTAACAAAGTAGATTGGTCTTTGGACTTTGCAGACGTGGCCTAGTTTAGACCTTTTGACTACTATTGCTGTGCTGACGACATGAGTAGCTGTGGTGATGTACAAGAGCAAGTCTTCATTTGGAGTTGGAGCCATGAGGATTGGGGTTTTGACAAGAAGTCTTTTAGCTGTAAGAGAGCGTTTTCTACCTCCTCTGTCCATTGAAACTTGTCTTGTCGCTTGAGTAGCTTGAAGAAGGGTAGACCTCGTTCTCCAAGTCTTGAGTTAAATCTGTTCAGGGCTACCATGCAGCCTGTAAGTTTTTGCACATCCTTGATGCCGAACGGTGCCCGCATATTGGTGATTGTAGAGATCTTCTTTGGGTTGGCCTCAATGCCATGGTGGCTAATGATGAACCCGAGTAGCTTCCCTGAGGGTACGCCGAAGACACACTTTGTAGGGTTGAGTTTCCATCGAAATGCTCGCAGGCTTGTGAAAGTTTCCTCCAAGTATGCGATTAGATCATTTGGATTCCTTGTTTTGACGACTACATCATCCACGTAGGCTTCTACGTTGCGGTGTAGTTGTTTCTCGGAGCACATCTGGATTGCACGCTGATATGTTGCTCCTGCGTTCTTCAACCCAAAAGACATTGTTTTGTAGCAAAATGCTCCAAATGGGGTGATGAACGCTGTCTTGGCTTGATCTTCTTCCTTGAGTGTTATTTGGTGGTAGCCTGAGTAGCAGTCGAGGAAACAGAGTAGTGCACATCCAGTTGTGGAGTCGATTACTTGGTCGATTCTGGGGAGTCCAAAGGGATCTTTGGGGCAATGCTTGTTGAGGTCTGTGTAGTCGACACACATCCTCCACTCGTTGTTGTTCTTCTTGCGAATAAGAACTGGATTGGCTAAACAGTTAGGGTGAAAGACTTCCTTTATGAAGCCCGCCGCGAGTAGTTTGGCTAGCTCTTTTTTGATTGCGTCTCTTTTGTCTTGAGCGAATCTTCGTAGTCGCTATCTTTTTGGAGTAGCTTTGGGATCAACATTGAGTGAGTGCTTGATCAGTTCCTTGGGCACACCTGGCATGTCAGCCGGTTTCCACGTGAAGATGGCGCAGTTTGCTCGAAGGAAACTGATGAGCGTGCTTTCCTATTTGGACTCTAGCCCTGTTCTGATTAGGGCTGTCTTGGATGGGTTGCCAGTCTCAAGGTCAATGGCTTTGAAGTCCTTGTCTGTTGCTGGCTTTACTTTGTTTGCTCCCGACTTGTTCTCTGGAATTTTGAGTTTTGTTGGGGTGAGCTTCTTTGAAGCAGCGAAGACTTGTTGTATTGGGTTTGCTATTTGAGTAGTTGCAACTATCTCAACAGCTTCTATGTCGCACTCGTAGGATCGTCTCAGGTCTCCGCGAAGAGATAATTCTCCTTTTGGTCCTAGCATTTTGAGTAGCAGGTATACATAGTGTGGTATGGCCAAGCTGGTCTGCCTAGGATAGCGTGATAAGAAGTCTCGAAGTCGGCCACCTCGAACCAGATGTACTCTATACGATAGTGTTCTTTGGTGCTGAAAGTGACTGGTAGGATGACTTGTCCCAATGGAATAGCTGCGTTGCCTAGGACAATTCCATAGAAGGGCGAGTCCATTGGAGTAAGCATTTCGGTGATGTCGAGGCACATTTTCCTCAGGGTTTTGGCAAAGATGACGTTGAGTCCGCTGCCGCCATCGATGAGTACCTTGGTTAGTCTTGAGCCTGCGACGACTAGATCAAGTACTAGAGGGAAACGGCCTGGTTCTGAGAAACTAGTCCATTGGTCCTTTCTGCTGAAAGTGATGGGTACCTCAGACCATTTGAGTGGTGTGGGAGCGGCTGGCTCGATAGCCATGATCTCTCTAAGTACTAATTTGTTGGACCGCTTGGAGGCGATGCCTGGAATTCCGCCGAAGATGACGTTGACAGTCTTTGACGCAGTCTAGAACTTGTCCTCATCATCTTCGGCTTCATCCATCTTACCCTTGCCTTTATCCTTGCCGTTGTTATTGTTATTATTGCTGTTGTTGGGTGGAGGAGGCTCGGGTAAGTCTTGCATTACTCTGCAAAGGCTGTAGAAGTCTATTGCAGAGTGCTTGCTGTGCGGGTGACATGGGTACTGCTTCTTGAGTAGTTCGCTGAATGAAGGACCGTCATTGTGTTTATTTTGACCTTTCTTGTTTGAGTTTGACATCGCTGCAATGGTGTTGTCGGTCTTGCGCTTTCGATTCTGATTGCCCGAGTAGTTGTTTCAACTATCGCTGTTGCGGTTTTTGTCCTGGTCTTGGTTGTTATTCTGATTGTGGTTGTCGCGCCCGCGGTTGTGGTATGAGTCAAACCTTTTGCATTCTTTGTCTTCTTCATCTGGCCAAGTCTAGGCCATGGTTTTGAGTTCTTTGATAGTAGCCAGACGGCGTCTGCCAAAGTCTTGGTACATGCGACGATCCCAGAGGTCGTTTCTATCACGTCTCCTTCTGAGATGTCGACAATTATGGCCTTTTTCTCAAAAAAATGGCATAGGTAGTTGTGGAGAGTTTCATCCTTCTGCTGCTTGACCTGAGCTAAGTCAATTCTATTGCCAGGACATTGCATCAACCCTGCATAGTTATTTGTGAAAACATTCTTCATGTCTTCCCAGGAATCAATGGATCTAGGCTTCAAAGATTCGAGCCAAGTTAATGGTGCGGGTTCGATGCATATGGGGAAGTGGATGACTTTTGTGTCATCATTTCCTCCTGCAGCTTGGACTGCTAGTGAGTAGCAACGAAGCCATTAAACTGGATCTTGTTTGCCATCGTATTTTGTGAATTTCTCTAGAAGAGTAGTCTTCATGATTCGCGACGTGAAGGCGGGGAAGTGGTCATTGACACGTCTTTCGGCTTCTCGTTCATGACGACAGTTGTTGATTACATCTCGGGCATCATGTTTCTGGTTTAATAACTCCCTGAGATCACTCATGTACGAGGGTTTTGGATTGGCCTTGCGGCGATGTGGGCCTTCTGTAGAAGCTGTGTGTACTCTTCTAGAGATTCACGTTTCCTCCTACAGCTTGGACTGCTAGTGAGTAGCAACGGAGCCATTGAACTGGATCTTGTTTGCCATCGTATTTTGTGAATTTCTCTAGAAGAGTAGTCTTCGTGATTCACAACGTGAAGGCGGGGAAGTGGTCGTTGACACGCCCTTTGGCTTCTCGTTCACGGCGACAGTTGTTGATTACATCTCGGGCATCATGGTTCTGGTTTAATAACTCCCTGAGATCACTCATGTACGAGGGTTTTGGATTGGCCTTGTGGCGATGTGGGCCATCTAGAGAATCATGTTTCCTCCTACAGCTTGGACTACTAGTGAGTAGCAACGGAGCCATTGAACTGGATCTTGTTTGCCATCGTATTTTGTGAATTTCTCTGGAAGAGTAGTCTTCATGATACGCGACGTGAAGGCGGGGAAGTGGTCGTTGACACGCCCTTCAGCTTCTCGTTCACGACGACAGTTGTTGATTACGTCTCGGGCATCACGATTCTGGTTTAATAACTCCCTGAGATCACTTTTTTGATCTATTCAGTAGGGAAAGCCCCTACCTGATATTTTTTTATTTTCAATTAAAACAAAGAATGGTCTATACACAAGAGCAACAAAAGAAGAAAAAGTACAAGGCCATAATGGCCATAGGAGAAAAGAAACAAAAAAAAACTAAGTGAAATTCTCCTTCCAGTTGATTAGCGCAGCCTGTCTACCTGGCGCGTCAGCTATCGGTGCTTTAACCCGGCAACCTATTAAGGGAGTACCCGACATAGTCTTTTGGTTGGTGGGTGTCACCGAAATCAAGGAGTCGATGGTGACGCAGGAACACAATTTAGACAGGTTTGGGCCGCTAGATCACGTAATACCCTACATCCTGTGTGTTGTATGTTTGTATTGATTGAACTTGTTTGGAGGGGGTCCCTGTCCACCCTTATATATCCAGGGGAGCAGGGTTACAAGGTAGTTTGGAGTACAAGAGTACTAGTCGGACACGTTTACAGAGTCCTACTCTAACTCGGTAGAGTAGTTTCCTAGTATTCCAACTAGTCCTTCTGAAGTCCATGTAGTCTATGTTGCCCTGTAGCGTAGTCTCCATGTCCTGGTAGGTTACGAGTACGTCTCCTTGAGTGGGTCCATACAAGTCTTCAGTGGGCCTAGGGATGTATGGCCGACAAGAAGTGACCAGAAGGTGGTGAAGGGTAAGGAAGTCATCAAGTTCAACAAAGGTGCAAACCTAGGTGACTTGATGGACATGGCACATGGCAAGACAAAGAACAACTTAACTCAAGTCAAGCCAATTACTAATGCAACCACCAAGGTAAATGTCATGGAGAAATCTTTGACTAGGTCAAAGGACAAGATGGTTGCACATGGGTCCTCACCCAACTACACCACCGACTACATGGTTACAATGGACCACAATGGTAAAATAGTGGTCAAATATGTTGGTGCCTACACGAAAAAGGCTATCTTTAGAAGCGTGTGGGTTCCAAAAGTTTATCCATCTAACCAACAAGGACCCAAATCTTTTTGGGTACCTAAATTCCAAGCTTAACTTGTTTTGTAGGCCTACTCCTCCGATGGAACTTCATGGTTGCTTGATAGTGGATGTTCAAATCATATGACCGGGGAGAAGTACATGTTTTGATCCCTAGAGCATTATGATACACCTAAAGAAAGCATTGTCTATGGTGACAATAGCAAAGGGGATGTGATTGGAATGGGTAACATTGCTATCTCAAACGATGACTCTCTAATGTTTATTTAGTTGAATCTTTGGGATACAATTTGTTGTCCGTCTCACAACTTTATGAGAAGGGCTACAATTGTCTCTTTACTAATGAGGGTGTGACCGTCTTTAAAAAGGAGGTTTCCTCTATTGCTTTTATGGGTCGCTTGAAGGGCAAACTCTATCTTGTTGATTTCACAACGGATAGAGTTGAGTCCAAGACTTGTTTAGTGGCAAAAACTAACTTGGATTGGCTTTGGCATCGCCGACTAGCCCATATTGGGATGAGGAACTTGGCCAAACTTAAAAAAGGCAATCACATCCTAAGACTAGCAAATGTTGTCTTTGAGAAAGATAGGATATGTAACGCATGTCAAGCTGGAAAGCAAGTTGGTGCTCCACATCCCATCAAGAACATCATGACAACGTCAAGACCATTGAAGCTTCTACACATGGACTTATTTGGACCCATCCCATACATAAGCATTGACGGTAACAAATATGGTCTTATTATTGTTGATGATTTTTCTCATTTCACTTGGGTGTTCTTTTTGCAAGATAAAAGTGAAGTCCAAGGAATAGTCAAGAAATTCATTAGAAGAGCTCAAAATGAATATGAGTTGAAAATCAAGAAAATAAGAAGTGACAATGGCTCGGAATTCCGCAACACTAATGTTGAAGAATTTCTTGATGAAGAGGGAATCAAGCATGAGTTCTCCGCTTCATACACACCTCAACAAAATGGCATTGTGGAGAGGAAGAATCGAACATTGATTGAAGCCACAAGAACCATGCTTGATGAGTATAAGATCCTGGATATCTTTTGGGCCGAAGCAATCAACACCGCTTGCCATGGCATCAACCGCATCTACCTCCACAAGTACTTGGGCAAGACACCCTATGAGATAATCACCGGTAACAAGCCCAAGGTGCACTACTTTAGAGTTTTTGGGAGTAAATGTTTTATTCTAAACAAGAAACCCAAAAGCTCAACGTTTGCACCAAGGGTTGATGAAGGCTTTCTACTGGTTATGCTACTAACGAACACGACTATCGTGTTTTCAACAAAACCACCGGTTGTGTTGAGATCATAGTAGATGTGACTTTTGATGAATCCAACAGCTCTCAAGTAGAGCAAGTTGATAAAAACCTTATAGTTGATGAAGAACCACCAAGCCAATCAATCATGACGATGGGTTTGGGTGAAGTGAGACCGCATGAAGTTGAAGCTCAACCTCCGGAAGAAAATGACAACAATGATCCATCATCAACAACAAGAGTTGAACCACCAAGCTCTCAACAAACCCAAGATCAAAGTCAAGATCTTGGTGATGACCAAGGTCATGACATTGATCAAGGGGGAGAACAAGGTGGTCAAACTCAAGAAGATGATGATGATGGACCTATTCAACGACAATCGCAAGTACTTTTTCCTAGAGTTCATCAAAGTGTTCAACGGGATCATCCCGTCGACATCATCATCGGAAGTATCCAAAGAGGGGTAACTACTCGTTCATGTTTAGCAACCTTTTGTGGATGTTACTCGTTTGTTTCCTCTTTGGAACCTTTTAAGGTAGAAGAAGCACTTGATGTTCCAGATTGGGTGATGGCCTTGCAAGAAGAACTTAACAACTTCACAAGAAATGAGGTATGCGAGTTGGTTGAGAGGCCAAAACAAAATGCGATTGGCACCAAGTGTTTTTTTCGCAACAAGCAAGATGAACACGATGTGGTCACAAGGAACAAGGCAAGGTTAGTTGTAAAAGGTTTCACCCAAATTGAAGGTTTGGATTTTGGTGAAACCTATGCACCTGTAGCTAGACTTGAGTCAATTCGTATTTTACTTGCCTATGCTACTCACCATGATTTCAAGTTTTATCAAATGGATATGAAGAGTGCATTTTTGAACGGCCCCCTATCTGAGTTGGTATATGTTGAACAACCGTCAGGCTTTGAAGACCCAAAGTATCCAAACCATGTGTACAAGCTCCAATAGCACTCTATGGGCTTAAGCAAACACCTAGAGCATGGTATGAATGCCTTAAGGATTTTCTTCTCAAGAATGACTTTATGATGGGCAAAGCCGATTCTACTCTCTTTATTCACAAAGTTGGCAAAGATATATTTGTTTACCAAATATATGTTGATGACATTATATTTGGTTCTACTAATGAAAAGTTTTGTGAAGAATTTAGTAGCATGATGACCAAAAGGTTTGAAATGTCCATGATGGGTGAATTGAAGTTTTTCCTTGGATTTCAAATCAAGCAAATGAAGGAAGGGACGTTCATATGTCAAACCCAGTACACAAGGGACATGCTCAAAAAGTTTGACATGGCCGACGCCAAACCCATCAAGACACCCATGGCGTTAAATGGACACCTTATCTCAATGAAGAAGGAAAGCCGGTCGATCAAAAGGTATATCGCTCCATGATTGGCTCTCTACTTTACCTTTGTGCATCTAGACCCGATATAATGCTTAGTGTGTGCATGTGTGCACGATTTCAAGCCAATCCTAAGGAATGTCATCTAATGGTTGTTAAGAGAATCTTTAGTTATTTAGTTTACACTCTTAACCTTGGCTTGTGGTATCCCAAGGGCTCCACTTTTGATTTACTTGGCTACTTCGATTCGGATTATGCCGGTTGCAAAGTAGATTAAAAGAGTACCACCAGGACTTGCCAATTTCTTGGTAGATCCTGGTGTCATGGAGCTCTAAGAAGCAAAATTCGGTTGTTTTATCTATCGCCGAAGCCGAATATGTGGCAGCCGGTGCGTGTTGTGCCCAACTTTTGTGGATGAAGCAAACGTTGAGTAACTTCGGTTGTGAGTTTAGTAAGATCCCACTCTTGTGTGACAACGAGAGTGCCATCAAGCTAGCTAACAATTCGTTGCAACACTCAAGAACAAAGTACATAGATATTAGACATCATTTCTTGAGGGATCATGAGGCTAAGGGAGATATTGCTTTACATCATGTAAGCACTGAGAGGCAACTTGCCGATATCTTCACTAAGCCTCTAGACGAGCAAAGGTTTTGTGCTTGAGGAATGAGCTAAATATCTTGGATTCTCGTAACTTGGCTTGATTTATTGCACATATTTGTATGTTTCCTAGATAGGATAAATGGATTTATTTGTGTTGAGTATTATTTCAAAACTTGGATTTTGATCCTCGGATCAAATCTTGGCTCAAGTGATCATTGTTATGTAATGTTGTTTGTTGGCTGATCACTTTAGGGTCAAGATGTCCTATTTTTCCATAAGTCATCTATCTAGAAATCTCAATCAAAATCCATCTCAAAATCTATCTTTTTGGAGGCATATTGCACCTGTCAGAACTTCCGACATCGTATCAAAACTTTCGATACCCCTCGAAAGTTTCCAGGAAGTCCCAACAGAGGTTCTCTGTAGAGTTCTTTTTCTCCTGTCGGAACTTCTGACGGGGCGTTGGAAGGTCCGACGGGCTTTGTGGAGTTTAAATACCCCGAGCGTTGCCCCCTTCAAACACTAACGTTCTTTTATCCCAAACGGCGCCCCCTTTCTCTTCCACTCCATCCCTTTGGGAGACCTTGAGCTTGAACATTGGAAAGTTGAAGGGATCATCATCGTTGGATTCTCCACTCCTCGGAACCTCCGATCCACTCTTTGAATCCTTCGATCCACGCGGGAAATCTTTGAGGTAATTCATTTCAAATCCCCACCGCCCGATCTCTCAATGCCCTAGGAGTTAGAAGTTTTCCTCTTAGGGATAGCCTCTAGGTTCATCATAGAACTCTTACCTATGATATCTTGCAAATCGGATGGTTGAATCTCCAATTTCATGGATTTTGGACGAACTTAGGCTCTGTCAGAACTTTCAATAGAGTATCGGAACTTCCGACGATCGAAAGTTCCAACACTATTTTGGAAGTTTCGATAAGCGTCTCTAGTTTTCATTTCTTAATCCTTGTGTATCCTATCTAATCCATCACTCATTACCTTTGCTGGTTTTGTCAGATAGTTCATGAGAGGAGGAGCAAGATACAAGAAGATGCTCTAGAGATCGACTCTGACTCCTCCACTGAGTCCGACGACATGCCTATTTCTCAGAGGAGAGGCAAATGGAAGGCTCTCCCCAAAGTACCTACCTGAGCTAGAGGAAGGGGGAAGCCTAGTGCAGTAGTAGGTTCTAGCCACGCTCCTTGTCCTTGCATGAAGAATGCATCCGCTCTAGGAGCCCATTTGGATGACAATGAGGCTATTAACTTGGATGCTCTCAAGATGGTCATTCTAAGGATGAAGAAGCCAACCCATCGAGAGAGACCCGGCTTTACTCCCGTACATCCTATGGATTACATGAAGGGGAGACATGATGTTAGAGTGTTGAGGTATGATGATCCATCCAAGTATGAGAAGGAGTTCTTTGGCGATGTCCGCTTTTGGTTGCGGTTCCATGCGGATTGGTATGAGTCCGTAATTCTTTGCAAGTCACATCCCTCCACGGAAATGAAGTCTATCAATTGTCTCTACTTCAATGAAGTTAATTTGTCAGTCATTGAACAAGTAAATGAAGCTTGCAATAACAAATTCCTTCACCTAATCATGGAATTTAATCACGATTAGAATGAGGAGGTGGTGGCTCAATTCTATGCCACTCTTTACATTGGCAGGGCCACCAAGGTCATGCATTGGACACTTCAAGGAAAGCCACTATCAGTCACTTATGCAGACTTTACAAGTATTCTTGGCTATGGAGGATCTTATCTCACTAGTCCCAAGATACATGATGAGAATGTCATCGAGGATGGAGAAATGGAATTTATGTATGACATCGCCTATGAGCCTATTGAGGATGTCACTACTAAGGGTATGATTCCATACCATCGATTGCTAAATCAGCTGTTTAGGTACACCCTTTGCCCCAAAGGTGGAGATTCGGACAATATCTCCAACATGTCCAAGAACTTGCTTGCATGGATGCATCTAGATAAGGGAGACTTTAATGTCTTTGATTTCATTTGGGAAGAAATAATCATTTGCTCATATTCTCCAAAGAAGAGTTGTCACTATGCATCGTATATCTTTGCTATGATCAAAGAAGTGACAAACTTGGACATCTTGGCAGACAAGGCTCATCCAGTCTATAAGCCCAAGAAGGGCCAACTTGAGAGGCTTCTAAAGATTGGTTCTCATGCTATCCGTTTCCCACCTCCAAGTACATCTCAAGGACCTCTGGCTTCATAGGGACCTTCACATGCACCGTCTTCATCTCATGGTCTGTCTATGGAGCCTTCTTCCTGATGGCCATCTACTTCTAGGGGTCCCACTCGTACTCCTAAGAAGAAAGGTATTCTAAGCTTCATATCTCAAGGCCTCTTTGCTTGCTTCAATGTGGCGTGTCACAATGCGGATGAAATTTATGCCCACAACAAGCATATGGATGAAGAACTTCTAAAGATTGAGAAGAGGCAAAATGAGCTTATGGCCAAGAATGACATCCCACACTCTCCTCTTCGTGCTCCTATGGATTTCCCTCCACCGGTTTTTTACAACCCTTGGGAGGAGATTGGGCAGCCCTCAGTGTTCTTTGGGGGTTCCCAAGGTGGTTTTGAGGAGGACCTTGGTGGGAGAGAGGAGTCTGAGGAGGAAGAAGAAGACATTCCCAAGGTCACACTCCTAAGGACGACGACGATGATGACAATGGTGATGAGGATGATGATGTGGACGACGATGAGTGAAGACCCATGGAAGGGCCTCCCCTTTTTGGAGCTTGATGCCAAAGGGGAGTGAGCTCACCATGGATGGAGCTATCCTAGTTATCTTTAGTCTTTCTTGTTATGGCTTATGAACCTATGAGACAACTATGTGTGGTGTAATGTTTGGTGTGTCAAGTGAACTTTTGAATTTGTAAGACTTATTTGCTATGATAGTGTGGCTTAAGACTTTTATTCACTTGTGATGAGATGATTATGACTTTGGTGGTGTATTGTTTTATTTCCACTTTGTTGAAGTGCTATTTCTTGTCATATGCATCACATTGTTTTTGTCACACCTTTGTGCCCCACGATTGCAAGGATATAGGGGGAGCTCACTTAATTTGTGCAGTTGGCATTTGAGGTCATCCATCTTCTCATGCACATATTAAGGGGGAGCTCACCTATAGAGTTGCATTCAAAATGTTAATGCATCTCTTGTGAGCCCTAATTTTGTTGTCATCAATCACCAAAAAGGGGGAGATTGAAAGTGCATTTGGCCCCCTAAGTGGGTTTTGGTGTTGATGACATGCATGGTAGGGGATGGATTATTTTATCTAGTGATTAACAGGTTCTAATTCTTAAGAAAGTGCAAAGGTGTAAGAAAGGAATAGCAAGAACCCCTAAATTCAAAGATGGAACGATGTTTAGCTCAAAGAAGACTCGTTTAAAATTTCTATTTTTGAATTTGAGTATAGAAATGCCATACTATAAAGGGGGATGCAGATGGATAGCTTGAAGATGCTTAAGGTGCTCAATTGATATGCTAACCACCCATTGAGAGGCACAAATCACATACTTGCACATCCTTTAAGTTAGTTTTTCTGTACCTATCGGAAGTTTCGACAGAGTGTCGGAAGTTTCGATACATATCAAAAGTATCCAATAAGTCCCGGCAGGAGTCCTCTTCGCGTCTAACCTGAGAGTATCAGAAGTTCCGATAAGTGTGTGTCGGGTGTTTCTTGAAACTCCCGACAAGGGTCCTCTGCACACTTGTTCTAACTCCATATGAAGTTTCGACCCTATGTCGGACGTTCCGATAAGTACATAATGGGATTGTAACGGTTAGTTTTGGGGGCTCGAGTATAAATACCCCCTCAGCCCCCTCATTCATTGCTACTAAGCTAACTCGAGATAAAACCCCTCTAGAGCATTGAATACTCCCTCCCCTCACCCCTTTGAGCTAAATCCTTGAGTTCTTGAGCTAGGGTTTGGGTGAGAGAAAGATTGAGGGTGAGTGACTTGAGGTTTTAAGTGAGAAGTTCAACAAGTTCATCTCAAGATCACTTCAAGCATCCTTGGCTTTGATTCACATTTGTTACTCTTGAATCTTGCTTCTAGATGGCTAGGCATTGCCCGCTTGAGCGTCCTCTTCGTGTGGTGCGCCTGGGAACGTTTGTATTACCCATCCTTCATGGATTCATAGTAAGTGACTCAATCCTCCTTTGTGGTTGATTGAGGGAGGTAAAGGGTTAGTGAGGACCTGGCTCTTTGTGAGCTCCTCAACGGAGACGTAGCTCTCTTAGTGAGAGTGAACTCTGGTAACAAATCCTTGTCTCGTGTGCTTATTGTGTTCTTCGATTTCTTTGTGACCAAGAAGCATGAATTTAGCCGATCTATATATTTGTGTGGTTCCTTGCTTATATATCACCTGGAGTAGTCTCTATACTTCATTTACTATCTTTTGATTCAAATAGAATTGGTAGATTCAGGTAGCATTTTGAATTTCATTCAGCTCACTTTATCCTGTTAGAAGTTTCGATCCTGTATCAGAAGTTTTGATCCATCGGAAGTTCTGGCACAGCGTCTGAAGGTCCGACACATCTAATACCGCCATGAAGTTTTTCAGGAAAAATTTGAAGTGAGCCTATTCACCCCCGCCCCCTCTAGGCATCAAAATATCCTTTTATGCAATGGGGAGGCTGCGCCTGGCAATCCGCCATTGAGATCAGATGAGGTACGAGGTACAGTCTGCTCATGTTGCTTGTAGATGTTGCAGTGACTTTTGATTTGGATGTTGCGATGGCTTGATTTGGTTGTTGCTGAAAGGATCTTGATGTCACCTAGAGGGGGTGAATAGGTGAATTAGCAATTTAAACCAAATTCAACCAATTTGATCCTTGCTGCTAGGGCTGACCGATCATACCGGTTACCCAGACCGGATAGGTGTAGTGAGGCACACTAAATGCAGCTTGATCCCCTCTTCAACTTCTAGCACCAACAAGACTTGAAGTGTGGCTTCAGAGGAAAATATTCTTTAGTATAGAACTATTCCTGCACATGCAAAAGGCACACTCAAGTAGATCAAAATAGAAGCATAAGTAAATGCTAGAATTCAATAAGTAAAGCAAACCACAATGAAGACATGAGGATTTGTTTATCCGAAGTTCAGATTCAACCCAATGAATCCTACGTCTCCATTGAGGAGCCTATTAGAATACAAGTCTTTTTCAACTCCCTTTGAACAAGCCGGGTCTCTTTCAACCACTTTCCTTGTCTCCACTAGTTGATGTTTTTCCTTGCGGAGGCAAGATCGCAGCCCTCACAAACTTGCCGCTGCTCACCACACCTTGGGAGCTAGTCGGCGACACCTAGCCATCTAGGAGGTAAACCTCCAAGAGTAACAAATGCTTCAAAGCTTTATCAACACAAACCACAAGTGCTCAAGCTATGGATTGCTCTTCTCAGCTCACAATTGCTCTCAATTGACTTCTCTCTACCACCCAACTCTCAAGATCTCACATGAATCACACAACCTCACAAAGAGGGGTTGGGGAGACCTTTTCTTGGCTTTGGCCTAGCTTAGGATGAACAAGGAACACTATTTTGCCTCAGGAATAGCAACCTCCAAGAGAGGAGGTCGTGGGGTATAAATACCCCAAGGCTCAAAAACTAGCCGTTGGGCACACAAGTCAGATCGGTCTCCTAGGAAAAACTAGCCGTTGCCCCTAGATCGGTCAGACCGGTCTGGCTGTGACAACAGCCAAAGCTTTTTACACTCACCCTTATTGGACCCAAAGGATACGTCAATCCTTGTTAGATGATTTGAAACCTTTTAGCTCACTCAGGGGTATCTCTCAAGGCAAGACTCTCATAGGTCAACTAAGAGCACTTTTTGTGTTTGTCAATTAGCTAATGTTGCATCCCTCTTGATAGTACGACATACCTATACTCAAGAATAAATGTAAGCACTACATCATCCTCTTGAGCTTTTAAGTCTTCATTATTGCCATACTTTGATCTTTAGTAACTTGAGGGCTTTCAACATAACCTTCAACTTGAGCACATCCATCTTGAGCTAGTGACTTAAGATTCTCCTTTGTCCATGATAAAGTATACTTGAATTCTTAAGCCACTCCATTTTACCAACCATAAATGATTAGATGCATCGCATTTCTTCCCTTGGTAAGGCCTAGAAATGATACTTCCAAACCCCCAGGATACTAGCCACTTCACCCTAGCAAAACGCACATGGCCCAAGTCATCGCTTGTCTAAAGCTTGCTTAGTCCCTCACCTCTAGTACCTCGTTTGATTTCTTCACCCATTCTTGCCACTTTGAGTTTAGCTTTGCTTTGACATCAACAATGAGATCCCATTTGAAATACTCTTCAAATGCTTGCTCTAGATTGATAAAGAATATCTCATAAATTGCAAGCTTCCAATCATGAGACCAATGTGTAACTTATATGCTTATGTCTCTTAACATGTCCTCATGAAGTCTTGCAATTATCCTTTTTATGAATATTTCCATACTTTTCTTAATGATCCCTTTTCTTTAGATCAATCAAGCTATCATATATCATGGAGAATTATAGATCAATCATCATGGAACACATTCCCAAGCTTCATTCCACTCTTTGCTTGTTATTGTTCTTTTATTTGTACCATGGGATCACACACTTGCTTGTCGTCTTTCTTTTGAGCCATATGTTACTCGTTCAACACTTGAGTCATTATTACCATATGAGTATAAGAATAAAATACTGCTCACAATCTTAGGCAAAACAAGTTAGTCCTTTAATTGTTTTGTCATTCAATTCACCAAAACCCACTTAGGGGCCTAGATGCACTTTTAATCTCCCCCTTTTAGGTGATTAATGACAATCTGATTAAAGCTCACATAAGATATATCAATAAAGCTTTTGAATGCTAAGATTTAGATAGAGCTCCCTCTTAGTATGTGCATAGATTTCATTTTCATCAAATTTGGCCTAAAATGCCAACTTGCATATTTTCAAGATAACCATGGAGCTCCCCCTCAATCTTAGCATCCGTGGGGTGCAAAGTGTGTGAACAAGTAATACGTGATGCATATGACATGTGATCACCAAATAATAATAGTAAACAAGTGTGTGTGTGTGTGTGCTGTTAGGGGTCAGACCGGTCTACCTAGTTAGAACACACACAAGGCAATCACCAATCATAATCATGCAAGGCAAACTAACACAAAGTCACTTAAGTGCATAAATAAGGTTCTACACAAATAGTAGCACACATTACAAGATATCAAGTCCACAAAGGAATTAAGATCGAATTTATTCCAAACACAAGGTCTGACTCTGTCTCTCACAAATCATAGAGTTTAAACACTAAACAAGAGACTTTATTACAGATTTTGATCAAAGCCACTCAAACTACCATACTTAAGCTGTTCAGACTCAGACTGATCCTATGACCGGTCAGACCGGTCACACCTGTCCAGCTACACTATGTCTTCAAGATGATAAAACTTTAATCCAAATCTTCTCCCCCTTTGTCATCAATCATCCATAAAAGGGCCTAGACAAGGTGTAGCTACAATCATGGAGCCTCAGGTGAGTCCTCAATCCAATGAAGCCCTTCAATCATCCAACCAAGGCATAGGAGATATAAGATAAATGGAATTCGACACTTTATGTGTCGCCATCATATTTTCATACGATGCCAGGGGTATATTAATGGTCATTATACCCCTACATTTTGTGCTAGAAGTCAGTATAATTAACCAATAGTTAATAGCCACCTTAAATACCCTAAAATTTCTGCTAGGGCTTCTCGTACTAAGTTCATCCTTAACCAACGTACGAGTTTTTCAAACTAATTTCTTGCAAGTTTTATTCTGAAAAAGGTGTTTTAGGGTCTGTTGTTTTCTCTGCCATGCTTCGAGCTCTGATGCTAGCTGTGGTGGAACCGCCTAAATTAACATGGCTAAGATGCACTTAGGTCGCCTGACACGCGATCATGCACCTTAAACAAGTCAACTTAGTCGTCCGTCGGATTTCATCTGATAAACCACTTACATAGGATTGAGAAGCATTGCTCACATGAAGGTGAGTGGTTATAGAGATTACAACATTCCCATCACATTAACATTGTTCAACAGTCATTACATCAGAGTTTCTGAAATTCAAACATAGTTTGCAAGGTTCCAAACAACGAAAAGTAAATTTAGCAAAAGTCTAAACGTCGATACACAATATCATGACGAAGCCGGTCATGACATCAACAACCCCTGTCCTCACTGTCTGAGGAGGGATCCCACTCGACCGTCCAACCCGAAGGGAGCTGGGCAGGTCAAGTGACGCTAGCAGCCAATTTAGAAACATCGGCATTACCTAAAAAGTATGCCACAAGCAAGGCTGAGCAACTAATACTAAGCAAGACTGACCCGACAGGTGAGAACTACTTCACCAACTCCTAGACATGTAGGCTTTTTGGCTGTGGGTTTGTTTTTGCCAAAAGCGACTAAAGTAGGTCCTTACTTTCAATGTTTTAGCTCAGGTTCTAAGTTTCTTAACCATTCTAAATTAGCAACTTATACTAAGCAAGCATAGTTTCCAAACAATTAATGACAAGCATCAAATTGATATCATCATCATATTTCATCTTTACTCAGTGTAGCATAGCGATCAAGCAGTCCCAAACTATGAGAGGCAGACGAATCGATTCGAATTTATTAACCATGCATGGCGAACCTAATCCCACGACATCTGTGCACCACGAATGGTTGCTTCACGTGTCAGCCATCCCCATCAATTCCTAGACCTGTGTCGGGCCCACTTCCCTTGGTACAAGGCTCCATAGACCCGGACTACGCCGTACTGTGACCGCACTTGTCACCACATGATGCACCAAGGGAAAACTTAGTTTTCCAAAGACAGTGGGGCGATTCGCTCATGTCCCGGTTTAATCAGGCACTAGGCTTCCCCATCCCATACTAGGTATGAGATTAGTACCTTCAAACACTTGATCATGAACACCATCACTTCTCGACCTTAGTCCAATTTCATATAGACAGATGGGGCAAACCACCGAGTACCGAACATAAGCTCGGCCCCGTCCATCGTCCTTATAGTTGTAACATAAGTACTTCAATCAATTCCTATAACTCGCGAGTGACAAGCAATCACTCGACTTTTACTGTATCCTATTAAGCATTGTAGCTACTCGAGTTTAGCAACTAGTGTTTAGATCAATGGTACTAAGTTTCATGCATCTATGGTTTCAATCAACTCCCAGAAAACGTAAATGCACAATCATAAGCATTCATCATATTGCATAAGTTTAAAACAGGGAATCATGCATCTAGGGCTTGCCTTCAGGTTTAGGGAATGTTAGCGGGTCTTCTGATACTTGGTCTTGCACGGGCTCGGCTTCCACTTGATGCAGATCTACGGCTGGCTCCTCGTCTTGCGTGGAGTGGAGCTCATAGGTACCATCAGCGAGATTGACTTCTACACGATATACATATGCAGATGATTCAACAAGCAAGTTCAAGGATCTGAATGGCATCTCATATATTATTACAAACTAAACTTCAATTCACTACTAACTCACTTAGTTAACATCGATTTCATCTTTTCTTGCGTAGTGTAGTGATTTCGTGTTTTAAACACTTAGCTTGATTTGATGGTGATTGTGTACACCTATATTATGTAGGTTAAGTTTGTTATCTTAAGATCGAAAAGTTATCCTATTTTTGAATGTTTTTATGTGCTTCTTCCATTTTACCATTTTAATTATTTATTTAATGTTCTCTTTTCTTACTTAAACCGGTTCATCTTCCAAATTTCTTTTCATTAACCAAACCGCAACATATGGCCATGGAAATTTAACACAAACTCGGTTATGTCATCATTGAGCTACTACAAAAAGTTGAGGTTCATTTGATGCCCACAAAAAAATAACTAAAATTATTTCATTACCCTAAGGTAGCATGCACTTAACTATTTTTAATTCAAAATCTGTAACGAATCTGTGGGTGAAATTTTATTAGTGACTTGACATGTGCAACGGAGTCTCTGGGGTATTTTTCATGATTTTTGGTGAAGGACATCCATTTTCCATATTTATCTTCTATTATTGTTCCATAAAAAGAAGAGTGTATTTCAAAAAGTTTCATCCTGTGTTTCATATTTTTCCTAAAAACTACACTCTAAAACTGAGCCACTCCATGTGGTTTCACATTTTTTCCAGCCTAGATTAATTCCTATGCAAAAGGTAAAATACAACACTAGATTCCAAAGAGAAAACTAAAACAGTGACCTAAGCATCTATGCCAGGGTCCTAAATAATTTTCTAAGCTTCTACTCACTAAAACAAGCATCTCAGAGTTAGTTTTGTTATTTTTGCATTTTTCTTTGATTTACTATGATTTAAATGGCCTAAATAAGAAATAAATCATAAAACATTATTTCTAACAGTAACAAGTGCAAAGTTTATTTTTCTATGAAACTACACATTACACTGAGTCCAACAAAATTAGTTTGGCATTTTTTCTGATTTTTCTACAATCACTTGTGCATTTTCAAAGTTCCTCTAATAATCTAGAATTTCAATTCAAATTAACCGTGGCAACTTTACACCAGGGCCCTTAAGTTTTTTAAACGTTCACAGTTATGCCCTTGACTTGTTACAACTAAGTCCTCGCGCCAACTAATGTTTCTCAGATAGGTCCGTATGGCGACCGGCAGTGAGGCGAACGGAATCCAGCGATTCAGTGCGTAAACCAAGGGAACGAGGGGTCGGGGACACGTGCGAGCTCACCGTGAGGGGATTCGGTGAAGGTCGAGGCTGCGGCAGTGGCTCATCGACGGCGAACGTGCTTAGGGACGGAAATGGCGGCGGCGGCGAAGAGCATGGGCGTTCCGACGCCGGTGAACTCACGGGCAGTCAACGGACGGTGGGAGAAGCTATGCGCGGTTGTGGCGAAGCTTAGGGAGGCGGTGGCACGGTGCAGGGCGGTGTGGAGTAGGGAGCTCCACGGAGTGGGCGAGCGGTGGCTGAGCATCGCTAGGAGCTTCAGGCGTTGGTGCGCGAGGAGGAGCGGCTGGCGGCGGAAGGGCTCCTTTCATAGCGCGAGGAGGAGTGAGGCTGCACGGCGAGGCCAACGGGCTTAGGCGACATGGGTTGGTGGCGCTGGGGAGCTGCTGGTGCGTGGAGGATTGGTAGTGGCGCCATTGGCGGGCAGAGCGAGCTCGCGGGGGTAAGGATTCTCTAGGCATTGAGCGGGCAGGATTGCATGCATGCGAAATCCCCTTTGCTAGGGGAACGGATTGGCGGAGGCGGCTCACGTGTTGTCACTGTCGAGTGGCGGATTGGGGCACGGAGCTTGGCCCATGCATGGCCATGGCATGGCGGAGGGAGGTGGCAGGGGAGCGGGCGCTGGTTGGGTGGAGAGGATAGCGCGCAGGAGGAGGGGATTAGCTTGTCGAGGGATTGGGCAGCGGGCGCGCTGTCCTGTCTTGTCGCGGCCGTGGGTTGGCGACGGCGAGCTCGTCGGTGGTGCGCGGCCACACAGTGGTGTCGTGCAGGTGCACGCGCCGTGCGCGCACTCGGCTGGGCGTGTCGCGCAGGGTAGCCAAAGGGCCAAAGTTTGGGGCCGATTTATTTGAAAATTTTCAAAAGAACTTGAAGATTTGCCTTTCTATGGTTTGCAGCCCTTATATCAAAGTTTAAAACTTACAAAAGGTTCGAGTTCAAAAATGAAATAGATTTGAAGTTATGGGGTTCCAAAGTTGGCTAGAACGCCTGTCTTTAAGACTTAGGCAGATTCTCAAGTTTGCTGATTTTTAGGATTTTGGTTGTTTTTTACTCGAATTATTGACAAAGTTGTTGTATAGACTGTTTCCGATTTGAATTAGGCCAAAGTATTATTGACAAAGTTGTTGTATAGACTGGGGACTAAAACTCTTATAAAGGGTTTTTCTTAAGTTCTGTTCAAATTCTATGAGAAATTTGCTTGCCAAGATGAGCACCTTGGGCTGTTTTCAGACTTGGCTGATTTGGGGTTTGGGCTGAGTTTGACCATTTTGGTCCACTTTGACTAGATTTTTGAATGGTTTTTGTGCAGGTTTTGGCCAAACTCAGTTAAGTGAAGTTGTAAAGGACTTATAGCACTCCAACTTTTATAAAAGGTTTGTCTCAAGTTCATAAACAAATTTGTGAGAACAGAAATTCATGTGATTTTGAATTGTTACTGATTTTATTTCGAGTTTTTGAGCCTCTTACTCTCCAAACTAGCAAAAGTGCTAATAAGGAAAGTTGTTAGGAATGAAAAATTTTACAACTCTTAGTTTCACAAAATTTTAAGTCCCTATACAAAATTTCAAGTTTTGAATTAATCCCCAATTTGAGCTTTTAAGGGCAAAATTGACCTTTTACATGCTAGATTAGTTGTTAATTGCTTCTTTTAGGCTTAAGCAAGACTTAAATAATCCATGGTTGTTACAGCCTACCCCCTTAAAGGAATCTCGCCCCAAGATTCGAGTGAAGGAAAAGAACTAGTGTGGCTTGTGCAACGTACCTCCCTGATAAAAAAGAAAACCACGGAAATGTTTGTTTAGATACTCTTCGGTTTCCCAGGTTGCCTCATCTTCTATATGATTACTCCACTAAATTTTAAACATTTGCACCACTTGTCTTCGAGTGTGTCTCTCCTTTCGATCGAGGATTTTGACGGGATATACGACATAAGACAAATCAAGCTCGATTTCAATGTTCTCCTATGCAAGAATCTCTATCAGAACTCGAACACACTTCTTAAGTTGCGAGACATGGAAGATGTCATGTATTGCTGCAAGCTTCTCAGGGAGTTTGATCCGATATGCCACTAGTCCACAAATTTTCACAATCTCATATGGACCAATATAGCGGGGAGCCAGCTTTCCTTTAATTCTGAAACACTGCACACCTTTAGTCGGGGATACTTGGAGATACACATGACCGCCAAGTTTGAACTATAGAGGTCTCCTCCTTTTGTCGGAATAACTCTTTTGTCGCGACTGAGCGACTTTAAGGTTTTCTCAAATAATCCTCACCTTCTCTTCTGCTTTGGTTACCAAGTCGGGTCTGTAGACCGTTCTTTCTCCTGCCTTGGACCAACTTAGCGAAGTTCAACACCTACGACCGTAGAAGGCCTCAAAGGGTGCCATTTTCAAACTAGCTTGGTAGCTGTTGTTGTAAGAGAACTCTGCTAATGGCAAACATTTGTCCCAGTTCTTGTCGTAGTGTATGACACAAGTGCGTAGCATGTCCTCTAGAATCTGATTTATTCTCTCTGTTTGCCCATCTATCTGAGGGTGATAGGTTGAGCTACGAATCAGCTTAGTGCCAAGTGAAGACTGTAACTGTTCCCAAAAGTGTGTGACAAATTGAACACCTTGATCAGAGATGATCGTTTTTGGCACACCATGCAGGGAAACAATCTGGTCAAGATACATCTCTGTGTACTTCTGTGTGGTGTACGTCATGTGTATAGGAAGGAAATGCGCTGTCTTGGTAAGTCTGTCCACTATGACCCATATGGAATCATGCTTCCGAGAGGTATTAGGCAATTCGACTATGAAGTCCATGCTTATATCCTCCCACTTCCATGAGGGAATAGGTAGTGGTTGAAGAGTGCCAGCTACCTTCAAGTGGCTTGCCTTTGCTCGTTGACAGGTGTCGCATTCCGAGACATAGCGTGCAATATCTAGTTTCATCCCGCTCCACTAGAAATTTTGCCGAAGGTCATGGTACATCTTGGTACTACTAGGATGAATTGAGAACTTAGAAAGGTGTGCTTCATCCATAATCTGCTTCTAGAGATCGGTAGCATTCGGTACGACCAATCTATCATGGTACCATACCACTCATTGCCAATCCTGACAAAAATACTTATAACCCTCATCCTTTAGTGCAAGCTTCTTTTTGATGAGTTTAACCTCCTTATCTGCTAACTATGCCATGACTATCTGATCATGTAGGGTAGGTTCAACGGAGATATGGCTCAACGTACCCTGAGGAACAATCTCCAAATTGAGCTTCCTCATCTCGTAACACAACATCTCGGTGAAGTTGGTTGCCGACAAGCAATTGCAATGAGTTTTGGGGCTGAGAGCATCTGCAACTACATTCGCTTTGCTGGGGTGATAGTGCACTTCTAGATCGTAATCTTTGATCAATTCCAACCATCTTCTCTGATGCATGTTGAGATCAACTTGAGTGAAGATATATTTGAGGCTCTTGTGATCTGTGTAGATGTTACAATGGGTCCCCATAAGATAATGTCTCCATATCTTCAAGGCATGAATAACTGCTGCCAACTCAAGGTCATGTGTAGGATAATTCAGCTCATGTGGTTGTAACGCTCGTGAGGCATAGGCAATGACTCGGTTGTCTTGCATAAGAACACATCCAAGTCCAGTGCCGGAGGCATCACAATAAACGTCGAACGGCTTAGTTGTGTCAGGTTGTGCTAGAACGGATGCGGAAGTCAGAAGTCTTCTCAAGGTGTGGAAAGCCTCTTCACATTTGTCACTCCACACGAATTTGACTCCTTTCTTTAGCAATTCAGTCATAGGCTTAGCTATTTTCGAAAAGTCAGGGATAAATCATCGATAGTAGCCTGCTAGACCGAGAAAGCTTCAAATCTGATGAACTAAAGTGGGCGGCTTCCAGTCCATGACTTCTTGCACTTTGCTGGGGTCAACTGCTATGCCGTTGTTGGATATAGTATGTCCCAAAAATTTAACCGTATCCAACCAAAATTCGCACTTGGAGAATTTGGCATATAGCTGATGATCCCTTAAGCGTTGAAGAATGATGCGAAGATGCTCTGCATGTTCCTCCTCATTCGTTGAATATACTAGGATATCATCAATGAATACCATGATGGATTTGTCAAGTTCGGGCATGAACACCGAATTCATGAGATACATGAAATAAGCAGGTGCATTATTAAGCCCAAATGACATAACCAGGTATTCGTAGAGTCCATACCGTGTAGAGAAAGCAGTTTTAGGAATGTCACACAGTCGAATCTTGATCTGATGATAGCTAGAGCGGAGATCAATCTTGGAGAATACTCAGGCTCTAGCTAACTGATCAAACAAAACATCAATACAGGGGAGAGGGTACTTGTTTTTATTGTCACCGCATTGAGAGGTCGGTAGTCCACACACATGCGCAAACTCTCATCCTTCTTTCTCACAAGCAAAGTTGGACAACCCTAAGGTGACGTACTTGGGCGAATGAAACCCTTTTCCAACAACTCATGCAGCTGGGGTTTCAATTCTGCCAGCTCTGCGGGTGGCATCCGATACGACCTCTTTGAAATCGGTGCCGTGCCTGGCTGCAACTCAATGGCAAACTCAATATCTCTGTCTGGTGGCATGCCTGGCAGGTCATCTGGAAACACATCGGGGTACTCGCAGACAACGGGGATATCTTCTAGATGAGTTTCCACCACTGGATAGGCACAAGAATTTTTACACTCTCGGTGGGGTAAGTGTAGGGTGGAGCTGCCGTGTAGGGGTGAATCTATGTGGACAGCTCAGGCAGAGATATCTAGTATCACTCGGTGCCGTGTCATCCAATCCATACCCAAGATAATATCTATCCCCTCTAGACCGAGGATAATGAGGTTTTTCGTAAAGAGGGCTTTACCCAATTGGATAGGCACAAAAGGATTTATTTGGTCAGAGGCTATCTTCCCACCGGGGGTAGAGATCATGTATGACCCTTTAGTGTGACAAAAATTTAGCCCACATCTAGCACTAGTTTTACTCCCAATAAAACTATGAGATGCTCAACAAAATCAAGACGGGTTGGTTATGGATAGAAAAAGTACCCATCCTCACTGGTGCGCCTTCTGGGAGTTCTGCAAGGTTGGTGAAGTTCAACCTGCCTTGTCGAACCTGCACCTTGGGCTTCTTCCCCTTGTTGACCATGGCATTATTCTGACTAGGCCACTGATTCTTGTTTCTGGGGCAGTCCTTGGCAAAATGTCCCACATTCCCGCAGGTGAAACATCGGTTACCATTGACAGGGCGCGGTGGCGGTGGAAGATTGAGCCGAGGCGCCTATGGCTGGAATCTAGGGAAACGAGGTGCTGCCTGCAGTGGAGGGCGAGCAACCCTTCTCCCAGGCTGCGCTGGCCTGCGAGGTGCTGAAGGGGGAATCAGCCTGAACCTTTGAGCGGGTGCGCTGGATGATGGCATTGGGTCCTTCCGCTTCTTCTCAACCTTGAGAGCCATCATGCAATCCTCTTGCGATATGGCCAGATTCACCAGCTCATTGTATGTATCGACCTTGATGGGGTTCAGCCTCTCCCGGAGCATAGGACTCCAGCCCCTACGGAAACGGTCTCTCTTCTTCTGATCCGTGCCCGCATGATAGCCCGCATACCTGCACAGGTCATTGAAGGCCTGCGCATACTGAAGCACGTTGCGGGGTCCTTGGGAGAGTGCCAGGAACTCACTGACCTTACGCTTCAGCAATCCCTCAGGGATGTGATGTCCCCTGAAGGCAGTCTTGAACTCCTCCCAGCTAACCACATGGTCGGCCGGCAGCATGGCGTGATAATGGTCCCACCAGAGACGGGCAGAATCATGAAGCTGCTGCGAGGCAAACCGAGCCTTGTTCTCATCCGGGCAGTGCGCGGTGAGAAGCTCGAACTTGGACTCGATCGTGCGAACCCATGCGTCCGCATCGAGAGGATCGTCCGACTTGTGGAAGAGCGGGGGCTACGTCCCCAAGAAGTCTTCATAGCGAGCAACATGAGGTTGCTGAGGAACTCGTCCTCCCTGAGGCTGATGTTGCTGCCCCTGGGCTATGTGCCTTAGCAGCTCGGTTTGAGCGGCCAAGATCGCTTCCAGCGTGGGCGGGGAAGGCGGTGGTGGTGGAGGTGCCTGCATATCCCTGCTGCCACTTGGGATCGAGCCAGAGCGAGTGCCGTGCACCATCTGCAAGATTGTACCTTTTCATTAGTCACATAATTCGAAAGCTTGCTTAATCACAAGGAAAAATTATGTGCTGAATAATAAGCATTCATCTTGCCGATAGTGAGAAAGACAACACTTTGATCTTTTATTGAGGAGGTGCATATCTCTTCTTCCGATGCACACTGCTTCTCATCTTCGGTCAGCGGTCAGAACATTTCTTACGAAACAACTTTCGTATTACGCTCGCTGACCGGAACGGAAGGTAACGAGGTCAAAAAACGAATCAAGCGAATTGTTGTTCGTGCTGATTTCAGCAAGCTGAGCGGCGAAGTTTTGGTTCTAACGCGAGTTTGACAGATCCAAAGGAGCTGAAATTTTTTATGAGCGGTTAGAACACAAGTTTTCGCACAACTTTGGTATTCAAATCTCAGTTCAAAAGTGAGTGGAAACGGGGCTAAAACTGAGAAGAAACGGCCACTGAAATTCTGCCAAGTTTTTCGAACATTACAACCAAACTATGACAAAAGCAAGTTTGTGCTCGCAACAAGTTTTTCGACACAAAGGGTACTCAACTCGAGGCTAACCTATTACATCACCATCCAAAATATAGGTTGCCGAGGAGTAAAACAAAAGACTACCCAAGTTCTCGTAACACATCTAGAAGTCATCTAAATTGCCCACGGAGGCAATGCTGAGTGCAGGAGAGGGAGTGTCGCCGACTCGTGGCTGCGGTGCTATCTCCTCAAAGTCCATACTCGAGAAACCCTCAACCTCCTCGGGCTCCTCCTCCATCGGCTCCTCCTAGGCCTGCTGAGCCTGCTGTGCCTCCATGGCGTGGATAGCGTCAAGCTCGGCGTGGTGCTCGTCCAAGAGTACGTTGGCAGCAGCCAACTCCACGTCAACGTCAAAGACCTGCTCAGCCAACATCTCCATGTCTTGTTCCATATTGACATTCTCCTCCTCCAACTCAGTAATCCGGGCCTGCATATCCGAAATATGGCCTTGTTCAGATACCATCCAAATTCCAAGTTTTTTCACTCTCTCTCCATCACATCAATTTTTAGCCACTTGCATGGAGTATTAAATGTAGGTAAAAAAATTAACTAATTACACAGTTTAGTTGAAAATCACGAGATGAATCTTTTGAGCCTAGTTGTCCACGATTGGACAATATTTGCCAAATAAGACGAAAGTGGTACTATTCATTGGGTTGAAAAAAGTTGCAATCTAAGCATGGCCTATGTAGATCCTTCTGCACCAACTCAAGCGAAAGGTCCACCATACCGTTCTGCACGGTAGTAAGAGCAACCTGATTTGCCACTGCCAATCCGGTCAAGGTAGCCATCGCTCTACTCTGCATCTTGATCATCCGGTAGAGTGCATTCATGCACCGGGCTGAGGTGAAGATCGTGCGCTGAGAGACCAAGATGCCCAACAAATCCATGTTATCCATGCGGTCCAACCAATCCGCATCCCTCTTGTTCCGAGCGGGGAACAAACCGATCGGGT
The DNA here is from genome assembly GCF_019320115.1 of Miscanthus floridulus. NCBI lineage: Eukaryota > Viridiplantae > Streptophyta > Magnoliopsida > Poales > Poaceae > Miscanthus > Miscanthus floridulus. The sequence continues at coordinate 130,150,125 of NC_089584.1, forward strand.
CTAGCATGACCGCGAGAGGGTGCTGCCTGCAAAACAACATCAGTGTCTGCAGAGCTGCGGACTCCCACGTATCCTCAAGTGTGTGCCCATTAGCCACAACCTCCAAGGGTGGCCACTGCGGCTGCTCAGGGGGTGGGGGCACCTTCACGTGCACGCTGCTCCTGGGTATCCCGTGGTCCTGGTACACGCGTCCCGAATAGATGGGCGGTGAAAGGTACCCAAACGAGCACAACATATCCCACAGAATAGCGGAAAAACCCTCAAAGTGGAGGCACGTCGAGCGAGAGGTGCCGTCCATGCCAACAGTGACATACACGGGGTCGGCCATCTGGAACAAAGGACGACAAGTGAGAAACGGCATAAATACTTAGAAATCTCAAATCAGATTCCTATCAAGTTAGAGAAAAACTCGTAACTCAGAAAGTATTCATCCAAAATTTCTCAAATTTTACCAGCAAGTTCTTTAGGTAGCGTGTGACAAGTTTGATACTCAAAGGTGGAGCTAAAACAGATCCTAACAAGGTGATAAGCTCAGGTTTTTAACAGGTGGTACATGCTGGAATTTTCAGAACAGAGCTGAAGTAAACTGAACAAAACTCTTAAACCAGTGATCCAACAATTTTGATATTTTACCAGAATGCTCTTGAGATGGTGTCAAACAAGTTTGATATTCAAAGTTTTTGCTGAATCAAGGCCTAAGAAGGTGATAATATATGAATCTCACAGAGGGTTCATTCTGGAATTTCAGAAAAAGTGCAGCAATGAACAGATCATAACTCTTAAACCATTGACCCAAAGAAGTTGAAATTTTACCACAAGGTTCTTGGTTCAGTGCTTAACAACTTTGGTTTAAGGGTGCCTAACAGAAAGAGTCCTTAAGATAGTCGAAAGATTTTTATTTCAACAAGTGTGCAATCTGTTTTCTCAGAACTCAGGGGGTTACAAAACTGATCATAACTCACAACTAGGGATGAAAACGGATCGGATATGGACGGATATCACCGATATTATATTTGTTTTCATATTTCTGTCCGGATTCGGATTCGAATATGGATAGTGTCAACTATGTCGGATAGGATACGATTGGATATCGATATCATAAATATACGATTTGAGTATTCGGACACGGATACGATATCGGATGTTGGATATCCAGACTTGGATACAGACAGATCTCAACCCCTCTAAACGGATTCGGTTTCGAATATGGTCGGAAAATATCCGTACCGTTTTTATCCCTACTCACAACCTACTTGGCCATTTTTTTTTCTCCAAATTTTACCAGTATTTTGTTTAGGGAATTTGACACAACTTTCTCATACAAAGTTTCTGGAGCAAAAGTAAGGAGCTAACCCAAAAGATTTTACCAAGCCAAAACGGCGGATTAGGACAGCTAGAAAATCCTTATCGCGCGCAAGATTTTGACACAGTACTCATGCAAGTTTGATTTTTCATCTTTTAGGTTGCGACTTTTAATTCATGATGCGTGCACATCCTAAAAATGTCCGCTCAACTGAAACAATTGCCAAAAAGTTTTGGACTTCCGCCGTTAGTGCCGGTGGCAAGGCAATTGATACGGCTCTCACTATAGTAACTAGTCGAATTTCTACTCGTCAACTTACATAAACGCGGTTAGTGTACCTACAGAAGATTCCAACCTAAACCTTTCATGCCAGCACGTCACGAAAGCGTCCACAAACATTACTGTTCACTATAGAAACATCACCCATACGATTTCCGTTGTACGGGCAACGTTCATACGCGAAAAGCGTATTAACAATTATCCAACCTGTTAGGCCTTGATAGGCTGGGAAGAGGGCGTAGGGAGTAGGGATAGGAAGCAGAGGAGGAGGGGCGTGAGCGCTGGCGGCGGATTGGCGACGCCATGGCCGGCGCCGGGAACGGGGACAACCCTGGACGGTGAACAGTAGGGCTGGGTGCCCAAGGGTGACAGAAAGTCACAATCCCAGGCTGATTATTCCTTAACCACAGGTTAGGCCATATAGACCAGCGATTACAAGGAAACAAACTATCTCTCCTTAATTCTCTCAACCACTTATTTTAGGAAAATAACTAATGGCTGCATGCGATTTGGGCGTGGCTGCTGCATGCACACGCCCTGGCCGAACCTAGCCAGTCGCCTGATCTGATCGAACCGCCCGATCCCTACGCCTGTATGTCATGCCGACCATAACATCTCTTCCCCCTCGGAAAACAGCTCGTCCTCGAGCTGGAACGAGGGGTGAGCTTGGCGGAAACCATCAATAGGCTCCCATGTGGCTTTCGAGGCCGGCATGTTCGCCCACTTGACGAGGATGTGCCAAACTCCGCGGCGGAGGCTGGAATGTAAGACGCGCTCCGACAGGAGGAGGGGACGCCCATGCTGTAGCGGCGGTGTAGCAGCCGGCGTTGATGCACCACGGAAGGGCTTGAGAACCCCAACGTGAAACACATCATGGATCCACGCGTTGTCCGGAAGCCGTAGGCGGTACGCCACCTCTCCAATTCGCTGAAGAACTTGATAGGGCCCGGCATACTTCGGGTCGAGCTTGCCGCGCGCGCCGGGAGCAAGGGACTGGGTTTGTCGGTGAAGCAGACGGAGCCAGACCCAGTCCCCCACCGCGAAGGTGACGTCCCTGTGGTTGGCGTCGTAGAACCGCCGTGCGTGCTCCTAGGCCTGCAGCAACCGAGCATGGACGCCGTCGAGAAACTCATCCCAGCTGGACAGGAGGGCGTCAACAGCCTCTGTAGCCACACTGCCGAGTTCGTAAGCGATGAGGGCCGGCGGTGGACGGCCGTACACCACCATGAACGGCGTGGTGCGCAGCGAGCTGTGGTAGGCCGTGTTGTAGCAAAACTCGGCCCACGGCAGCCAGTCCAACCAGTCCCGCGGGCGGTCGCCGGTGATGCACCGGAGGTACATGCCAATCGTCTTGTTGACCGCCTCGGATTGGCCGTCCGTCTGTGGATGAAAGGTGGTGCTCATGCGGAGTTGGACGTCGGCGAAGCGGAACAAGTCACGCCACACATGTCCAGTGAACACCGGGTCGCGGTCGCTGACGATCGACTCTGGGAAGCCGTGAAGGCGCACGATGTCGTTGAAGAACGCCCGGGCGATAGACGACGCGGTGTATGGGTGACCCAGGGGAATGAAATGGGCGTATTTGGAGAACCTGTCCACCACCGTTAGTAGCACACTCTTGCCATGTACCTTGGGGAGCGCCTTGACGAAGTCGATGGAGATGTCCGCCCACACGCGCGCCGGCATGGGGAGCGGCTGGAGCAGACCGGCCGGGTGGAGAGCCTCAGTCTTGTTCCTTTGGCAGGTGGCACAGGCGCGCACGTAGTCGCTCACGGTGCGTCAATCATGGTCGATGTAGAAGTCGTGGCGGAGGCGCTGCAGGGTTTTCTGGGTGCCCTCGTGTGTGACGGTGTGGGCTGCCTGTAGAACGTCCTCGAGCACCGTAGATGACGCCGGGACGAACACCTTGCCACCCCGGAGAAGCAGGCCATCCCGCGTGGTCCACAGGGCGCCGTGGGCGTCAGCGGCCATGGCGTCGCGGCGCTAGCGTAGCGTGGCATCGGCGTCGATCTCGCGCCGTAGTGCGTCGTAGAGGTTGAATACCGGGGCGGACAACACCAACAGGGTGAGAGCGGTGTCCGTCGCCCCGAGAATAGCCCCACATGCGGCCTCCAGCAGGTCACCCATGCGGCAAGAGAGGGCGTCCGCCACGGTATTCGTATGGCCCGGTGTGTACTCCACCCTGAAATCATATCCAAACAATTTACTCACCCAGTGGTGTTGCGGGATCGTGGAGAGCCGTTGGTCTAGCATATATTTCAATGCGTAGTGGTCCGTCCGCACTATGAACGACCGGCCCCAGAGGTAGGGGTGCCAATGTCGGACCGCCTGGACGAGGCCGATGAGCTCTCGCTCGTATGCGGCCACCTTGAGGTGGCGAACCGCAAATGGCTTGCTGAAGAAAGCCAACGGCCCGGTGCCCTGGTGAAGCACAGCGCCGAAGCCCGTCCCGAACGCGTCGTAGTCGACCACGAACGGCGCAGAGAAGTCCGGGAGGTGAAGGACCGGTGTGGTGGAGAGCGTGTGCTTGAGGGCGTCGAACGCGTCGGTAGCCGCATCGGACCACTGGAACGCGTTCTTACAGAGTAGCTAGGTCAGCGGTGCTGCGATGGAGCCGAAGTGCTGGATGAACCGCCGATAATACCTGGCCAACCTGAGGAAGCCGCATAGGCCCCGGGCCAACCGCGGCTGTGGCCATGTCCGCACGGCCTCCACCTTCGCCATGTCCATGGTGACCCCCTGGGGGAGATCACATGCCCTAGGTAGTGAACCGAGGTGGCGGCGAACGTGCACTTGGTGCGCTTGAGGTGCAGCTGGTGCTCGCGCAGAACGTCCAGGACAACACGTAGGTGGAGCAAGTGGTCAGTCCACGAGGCGCTGTAGATCAAAATGTCGTCGAAGAACACCAGGACGCACCGGCGGAGGAAGGGCTGCAGCACAAAATTCATTAGCACTTGGAACGTTGCCGGCGCGTTGGACAAGCCGAAAGGCATGACCAAGAATTCGAAATGGCCATGATGTGTGCGGAACGCCGTCTTGGCCACGTCATCGGGGTGGACGCGGACTTGGTGGTAGCCCGATCGTAGATCCAACTTGGTGAAGAAACGGGCCCCGTGCAGTTCATCCAGGAGCTCCTCGACGACGGGAATCGGGAACTTATCCTTCACCGTGGCCGCGTTGAGCGCGTGGTAGTCCACACAGAAGCGCCAGGAGGCGTCCTGTTTCAGCACCGACGTGGAGTAGGGTGATGTGCTCGGCTGTATGATGCCCTGGTGAAGCATCTCGGCACACTGCTTCTCCAACTCATCCTTCTGGAGCTGTGGGTAGCGGTAGGGGCGAACCGCGACCGGCTCCATGTTCAACTTGAGGTGGATGCGATGGTCGCACGGCCGTGCGGGAGGTAAGCCGGTTGGTGAGGCAAAGATGTCGGCGTACTCCTCCAGCAAGCGCTCCAAAAGCGATGGCTCAGTCCCCCGGGCGACATGTACCTGGGCCGCGTGCACGCGCCCCGTCGAGGTATCCGCCGGACGTGCGGCGCCGACCCCGCGCCACTGGATGCGACAGCCCTGGTGGAGGAACGTCATGCAGAGCGCGTCGAAGTCCCAAAGGATGGGTCCCAGCGTGCGCAGCCACGCAACGCCCAGGACCAAGTCATGGTAGTCGAGGGGTATGGCGTAGCAGTCGACCGAGAAGACGTCGTCCCCGACGTGGATGGCGACATCACAGGCCAGGCCATGGCATGCGACACGGTCCCCGTTCGCCACCGTGACGTGGGCGCCACGGCTGTCCTGAAAGGCGAGGTTCACGCGCTGGGCCGCCGGAAGGCTAACGAAATTATGGGTACTCCCGGAGTCCAGCAGCGTCGTGAACGCGTGGGCATCGACGCGGACGCGCACCTGCATGGTGTCCTTCGCCCTGATGCCGGTGATCGCAGACAGCGAAATCAGTGGCTCCTCAAGGTCGAATGCTAGCGTGGTCGTCGTGGTAGTCGCGGGCGGAGGAGCATCATCGGGCTCTTCCACGATATAGTCCGCAGCCTCAAGGAAGAAGAGGCGCACACATCTGTGGCCACGGACATACGGTTCGTCACAATTGTAGCAGAGCCCATGCTTGCGCCGCTCGGCCATCTCCTCGGGTGAAAGTTTCTTGAAGGGCCGCGATGTCGAGGACGCCGTGGTGGTGGTAGACGAGCCTAAGGCCAGGTGAGTCGACGGTGCAGTCGCGGTAGGCGCTGGCAGCGCATGGCGCGGGGCGCGCTGGTGGCGCTGGTTAAGCCTGGGCATTCGGGTTACCCGATTTTTTCGGGTCGGGTAATTCAGGTAATTCAAAATTCGGGTAATGAAAATTGCTACCCAATATTACCCCCGAAAAAACACTACCCGCAAATTCAGGTACCCGATAATTCGGGTTCGGGTTCGGGTATTATCCGATATACCCAAATTTACAGAAAACAACCGACTACACTAAATTTCAGTAGCGATCTATACATAATTTCAACAGCAATTTGTATAGAATTTCAATAGCAATTTGTAGAGAATAATATATTACAGTCACTCATTCAAATAGAGAGAATTATATTCTAATAAAGTGATAAGTTAAATGGTTCAGCTAACAACACATGATAAATACAAAGACAAAAACAAATCTTTGGGTAGTTCGGGTAGTTTGGGTACCGAGGGATATTACCCGAATTACCCAAACTAATTTCGGGTAATCAAAATCGCTATCCGAATTTGGGATCGGGTACCTCGGGTTCGGGTAATTCGGGTCCGGGTTCGGGTAATTCGGGTACGGGTAATGGGTATCGGGTATTTTGCCCAGGCTTAGCGCTGGTAAGGCCAAGGGCATGGCCGCGGCACGACGATCGTACGCGCGCGCGAGCCGCATCGCGCGCTGGAGGTCCTGCGGGTCGTGCAACTCAACGTCCACACGTGAACAGGGGGATTGGCGGCGGATTGGCGGCGCCGTGGCCGGCGCCGAGAACAGGGACAACCCTGGACGGTGAACAGTAGGGCTGGGCACCCAAGGGTGACAGAAAGTCACAATCCCAGGCTGATTATTCCTTAACCACAGGTTAGGCCATATAGGCCAGCGATTACAAGGAAACAAACTATCTCTCCTTAATTCTCTCAACCACTTATTTTAGGAAAATAACTAATGGCTGCATGCGATCTGGGCGTGGCTGCTGCATGCACACGCCCTGGCCGAACCTAGCTAGTCGCCTAATCTGATCGAACCGCCCGATCCCTACGCCTGTACGTCGTGCCGACCATAACACAACCATTATGTGCCGCCCTCATATTTGTATATGAGGCCGGGGGCATGTTACAGAATCGCCATACCCCTACATCCAACCTGTGCATGCCGCCATCATATTTTCATTTGATGCCGGGGGTGTATTAAGGAATCGCTACACCCCTGCGTTCCAACCTTTATATGCTGCCATCGTATTTTCATACGATGCCAGGGGTATATTAATGGTCGTTATACCCCTGCATTTTGTGCTAGAAGTCAATATAAATAACCAATAGTTAATAGCCACCTTAAATACCCCAAAATTTCCCCTAGGGCTTCTCGTACTAAGTTCATCCTTAACGAACGTACGAGTTTTTCAAACTAATTTCTTGCAAGTTTTATTCTGAAAAAGGTGTTTTAGGGTCTGTTGTTTTCTCTGCCATGCTTCGAGCTCTGATGCCAGCTGTGGCGGAACCGCCTAAATTAACATGGCTGAGATGCACTTAGGCCGCCTGACACGCGATCATGCACCTTAAACAAGTCAACTTAGTCGTCCGTCGGATTTCATCCGATAAACCACTTACACAGGATCGAGAAGCATTGCTCACACGAAGGTGAGTGGTTATAGAGATTACAACATTCCCATCACATTAACATTGTTCAACAGTCATTACATCAGAGTTTCTGAAATTCAAACATAGTTTGCAAGGTTCCAAACAACAAAAAGTAAATTCAGCGGAAGTCTAAACGTCGATACACGATATCATGACGAAGCCGATCATGACATCAACAACCCCTGTCCTCGCTGTCCGAGGAGGGATCCCACTCGACCGTCCAACCCAGAGGGAGCTGGGCAGGCCAAGTGACGCTAGCAGCCAATTCAGAAACATCGGCATTACCTGAAAAGTATGCCACAAGCAAGGCTGAGCAACTAATACTAAGCAAGACTAACCCGATAGGTGAGAACTACTTCACCAACTCCTAGACATGCAGGCTTTTTGGCTGTGGGTTTGTTTTTGCCAAAAGCGACTAAAGTAGGTCCTTACTTTCAATGTTTTAGCTCAGGTTCTAAGTTTCTTAACCATTCTAAATTAGCAACTTATACTAAGCAAGCATAGTTTCCAAACAATTAATGACAAGCATCAAATTGATATCATCATCATATTTCATCTTTACTCAGTGTAGCATAGCGATCAAGCAGTCCCAAACTGTGAGAGGCAGACGAATCGATTCGAATTTATTAACCATGCATGGCGAACCTAATCCCACGACATCTGTGCACCACGAATGGTCGCTTCACGTGTCAGCCATCCCCATCAATTCCTAGACCTGTGTCGGGCCCACTTCCCTTGGTACAAGGCTCCACAGACCCGGACTACGTCGTACTGTGACTGCACTTGTCACCACATGATGCACAAGGGAAAACTCAGTTTTCCAGAGGTAGTGGGGCGATTCGCTCATGTCCCAGTTTAATCAGGCACTAGGCTTCCCCATCCCATACTAGGTATGAGATAGTACCTTCAAACACTTGATCACGAACACCATCACTTCTCGACCTTAGTCCAATTTCATATAGACAGACGGGGCAAACCACCGAGTACCGAACATAAGCCCGGCCCCGTCCATCGTCCTTATAGTTGTAACATAAGTACTGCAATCAATTCCTATAACTCACGAGTGACAGACAATCACTCGACTTTTACTGTATCCTATTAAGCATTGCAGCTACTCGAGTTTAGAAACTAGTGTTTAGATCAATGGTACTAAGTTTCATGAATCTATGGTTTCAATCAACTCCTAGAAAACGTAAATGCACAATCATAAGCATTCATCATATTGCATAAGTTTAAAACAGGGAATCATGCATCCGGGGCTTGCCTTCAGGTTCAGGGAATGTTAGCGGGTCTTCTGATACTTGGTCTTGCATGGGCTCGGCTTCCACTTGATGCAGATCTGCGGATGGCTCCTCGTCTTGCGTGGAGTGGAGCTCATTGGTACCGTCAGCGAGATTGACTTCTACACGATATACATATGCAGATGATTCAACAAGCAAGTTCAAGGATCTAAATGGCATCTCATATATTATTACAAACTAAACTTCAATTCACTACTAACTCACTTAGTTAACATCGATTTCATCTTTTCTTGCGTAGTGTAGTGATTTTGTGTTTTAAACACTTAGCTTGATTTGATGGCGATTGTGTACACCTATATTATGTAGGTTAAGTTTGTTATCTTAAGATCAAAAAGTTATCCTATTTCTGAATGTTTTATGTGCTTCTTCCATTTTACCATTTTAACTATTTATTTAATGTTCTCTTTTCTTACTTAAACCGGTTCATCTTCCAAATTTCTTTTCATTAACCAAACAGCAACATACGGCCATGGAAATTTAACACAAACTCGGTTACGTCATCACTGAGCTACTACAAAAAGTTGAGGTTCATTTGATGCCCACAAAAAAAATAACTAAAATTATTTCATTACTCTAAGGTAGCATGCACTTAACTATTTTTTATTCAAAATCTATAATGAATCTGTGGGTGAAATTTTACCAATGACTTAGACATGTGCAACAGAGTCTCCGGTGAATCTTTCATGATTTTTGGTGAAGGACATCTATTTTCCATATTTATCTTCTATTTATTGTTCCATAAAAAGAAGAGTGTATTTCATAAAGTTTCATCCTGTGTTTCATATTTTTCCTGAGAACTACACTCCAAAACTGAGCTACTCCATGTGGTTTCACATTTTCTCTGGCCTAGATTAATTCATATGCAAAAGGTAAAATACAACACTAGATTCCAAAGAGAAAACTAAAACAGTGACCTAAGCATCTATGCCAGGGTCCTAAATAATTTTCTAAGCTTCTACTCACTGAAACAAGCATCTCAGAGTTGGTTTTGTTATTTTTGCATTTTTCTTTGATTTACTATGATTTAAATGGCCTAAACAAGAAATAAATCATAAAACATTATTTCTAACAGTAACAAGTGCAAAGTTTATTTTTCTATGAAACTACACATTACACTGAGTCCAACAAAATTAGTTTGGCAATTTTTTTATTTTTCTACAATTACTTGTGCATTTTCAAAGTTCCTCTAATAATCTAGAATTTTAATTCAAATTAACCGAGGCAACTTTACACCGGGGCCCTTAAGTTTTTTAAACGTTCATAGATATGCCCTCAACTTATTACAACTAAGTCCTCGCGCCAACTAATGTTTCTCAGATAGGTCCCTATGGTGGCTGGCGGCGAGGCGAACGGAATCCCGACGATTCAGTGCACAAACCAAGGGAATGAGGGGTCGGGGACGCGTGCGGGCTCACCGTGAGGGGATTCGATGAAGGTCGGGGTAGCGGCGGTGGCTCGTCGATGGTGAATGGGCTTGGGGATGGAAACGGCTGTGGCGGCGGAGAGCATGGGCGTTCCGCCGCCGGTGAACTCGCGGGCGGTCAATGGACGACGGGAGAAGCTACGCGCGGTTGTGGCGAAGCTTGCGGAGGCGGTGGCATGATGCGGGGCGATGCGGAGTAGGGAACTCCATGGAGACGGCGAGCGCTGGAGCTTGGGGTGTTCATGCGTAGGGAGGAGCGGTTGGTGGCAGAAGGGCTCCTTTTATAGCGCGAGGAGGAGTGAGGCTACGTGGCGAGGCCAATGGGCTCGAGCGACGTGGCTTGGCGGCGCCGGGGAGCAGCTGGCGCGCGGAGGATTGGTGGCGACGCCATTGGCGGGCAGAGCGAGCTTGCGGGGTCAAGGATTCTCCACGCATTGGGCGGGCAGGATTGCAGGCATGTGAAATCCCCTTCGTCGGGTGAACGGATTAGCAGAGGCGACTTGCGTGTTGTCGCTGTCGAGCGACGGATTGGGGCATAGAGCTTGGCCCATGTGTAGCCATGGCGTGGCAGAGGGAGGTGGAAGGGGAGCGGGCGTTGGTTGGGCGGAGAGGATAGCGCGCAAGAGGAGGGGATTAGCTCGCCGGGGGATTAGGCAGCGGGTGCGCTGTCCTATCTTGTCGCGGCCACGGGTTGGCGACAGCGAGCTCGCTGGTGGCGCTCCACCACACAGCGGCGGCATGCAGGTGCACTCGCTGTGCGTGCACTCGGCAGGGCACGTTGCGCAGGGCAGCCAAAGGGCCAAAGTTTAGGGGCGATTTATTTGAAATTTTTCAAAAGAACTTGAAGTTTTGCCTTTCTATGGTTTGCAGCCCTTATATCAAAGTTTAAAACTTACAAAAGGTTCAAGTTAAAAAATGAAACGGATTTGAAGTTATGGGGTTCCAAAGTTTGCTAGAACGCCTGTCTTTAAGACTTAGGCAGATTCTCAAGTTTGTTGATTTTCAGGGTTTTGACTGTTTTTGACTCGAATTTTGAATGGTTTTCGATTTGAATTAGGCCAAAGTGTTATTGACAAAGTTGTTGTATAGACTGGGGACTAAAACTCTTATAAAGGGTTTTTCTTAAGTTCTATTCAAATTCTATGAGAAATTTGTTTGCCAAGATGAGCACCTTGGGCTATTTTCAGACTTACGCTGATTTGGGGTTTGGGCTGAGTTTGACCATTTTGGTCCACTTTGACTAAATTTTTGAATGGTTTTTGTGCAGGTTTTGGCCAAACTCAATTAAGTGAAGTTGTAAAGGACTTGTAGCACTCCAACTTTTATAAAAGGTTTGTCTCAAGTTCGTAAACAAATTTGTGAGAGCAAGGGCTGAAAAGTTGAGGAAATTCATGTTTTTCAGCACGAGTTTTTGGGTGATTTTGAATTGTTACTGATTTTGTTTCGAGTTTTTGAGCCTCTTCCTCTCTAAACTAGCAAAAGTGCTAATAAGGAAAGTTGTTAGGAATGAAAAGTTTTACAACTCTTAGTTTAACCAAATTTTAAGTTTCTATACAAAATTTCAAGTTTTGAATTAAACCCCAATTTGAGCTTTTAAGGGCAAAATCGACCTTTTACATGCTAGATTAGTTGTTAATTGCTTCTTTTAGGTTTAAGCAAGACTTAAATAACCCATGGTTGTTAGTTTGTTACACCGTGAGGAAGGAGGAACCGAGGATGAGCTTCTTATATCTAGAAAAAGCATACTGCCATACTGATCAAAGTATCCGGATGACATATACTCTCCAATTCTAGCCTCAACTGATGGGATTTCTATCTCTGGAGGTGAAGGAGAGATGGGAGATCGAGGAGGCTGTAGATCCTTACCCACACTACTTCGAGAAGACGTTTGCACTGACACCAATGCGGGAGACCAACTCTCTACAAGGAAACTTAAACATTTATTCACTACTCAATTTGATACAAGACTCACTTGCACACTCTTTATGTGCCTATCCTACCATGACACCACTACACTACATGGCTACTTTGCAATCTCCTACTTGAGACCTCTTATGCCATGGTATGGCTAGGAGGGAGGGGAGCACCTCTATTTATAGGTGCTCATGATCATTGTGGTGTTGTCATGTGGCAACTTCCACACTCTTCCATACAAAGAAGTATCATAACTCTAGAACCCTCCTCATCCTTATCTAGTTTCTTATATTTCTACTATGCTAAATATCTAGTTCTAGAGTATTCTACACTTCACCATGAAGCATGGCAACTATGGCTCTTGCATTCTCTCCAATTTTCTAGAACCTTCTTACCTTGCCATGATCTTATCCTTATACATGGAGAAGTTAGTTTCTTGATATCTCCACAATCTTCTAGAATATTCAAAGTATGCATTGCATATTTCAACATTAAGAAACACAAAAATGGGAGGAAAATCAAGCTTCTTGCTATATCACTATGGCTGACAGAATTAGCAAGATGTAAAACACAATGTAGAAATACCATGTAAAAAAAACTGAAAACAAATCAACCATTGTTGAGATCCCTAATTGTATGGATAACATGAAACAAGCAAACTTACAAAAAAACAAAAAAACAACAAAAAAGAAGCATGGCTGTGAACATGAACACTGTACAGTAAACACAACAGGACATAACAAATTGATGTTGCATATTATCAGGGAATTAAGAAAATAGCACAAGGCTAGCAACAGTAGGACCAATGGCTATTCCCAGTGAGTTCAATCCTATTTCACGAGAAAAAAAATTGCTCAATTCGGACCTCTAATAATTGTTATGGACGTTATCATAATTTTAGCTCATGAAAGCAAGAAACATTACTATGCAATCCAACCCTGGAATCTACCACCTCTTTCAGCCTCATCAAACAAACCAAGGCAGAGAAAACATGAACATATCCCAACTACAAAGAAATGTAGAAACACATGGAGATATAAGGGATTACCTGAGTCAAAGCTTGAACCCTTAGAACCTTTGAGTCTGTCACGACTAATACAGTTGCATTGTTTCTTAGAGTGCTGAAGACATAGGCACTGTTCAGCATCCTTTGCTCATAGGAAAGAAACCCTTCATCCCCAGCTACCTTTGGTATCCATAAAGCTTCTTCACAGATGAATTGTAATCTCATTATACCTAGCCTTATTTGATCTTTTATCATCAGGACAGGAGCCATTGATTTGATCTCTGGGCCAGCTGCCCTTGTCTCCGCCATCAGTTTCTCGAACACTATTCATATAGGAAGAGAGGGTGAATTAAAGAACTATATGACTTCTCTAGCAATGAAGAAAATGTTCTTTGTTACTCACCGCAGAGTGGGATGATGGTTTCCACACCTGGTGTTCCGCAAAACTGACTCATTCACGAAGCAACATCATGCATAAATATATATGTTGAACAACAGTATAATGCAGGTTAAGCAACACTGAATATTTTCTACTTACTGTTAGAATTATTTGCTCCTTTACTGTAATCTCCTAGCTATCTGTGCAGGCGCCAGCTATACTGGCCCTTTCACACTGCTGGCCCCTTGGGCCATCTCCTCTCTCTCCTATATAAGTGTAATCCCTTCTGTAATCCATTATCAAGGAATATACAAAGCCTAATGGTCTTTGTCTAATATGGTATCAGTCTAATCGTATCCCCTGCTTCCGCTACTCTCTGTCGTCACCCAGCCCCGACCCGCGCGCGCGCCTCTCCGGCCGCCGCGCTCTGGCTACTGCGCCCGCCCCAACAGCCGCCGCGCGCCCTCCTCCGACCGCCGCGCGTACCCCGCCGGTTCCCGTACCCATGGCTGCTCTTTCCTCCAGCGGCGATTCCAGCTCCGGCGCCTCGGCTGCCGCCACCGCGACCAAGCTCCGCGACGAGGCGCTCGCCGCCGCCAAGGCTCTGGAAGTTGAGGCCGCCTCCCTACGCGACTCCAACCAGGCGCGCAGCGCCCAACTCAAGGAGGAAGCGGACCTCCTCAAGTCCACCGCCGCCGCCTAGGAGCGGGTCCGTGCTGCTGCCGCCACTCTCGACTTGGAGCGCGAGCAGGCTGACCTGCTGGAACAGCAGGCCATGGCCCTCCATGCGCGGCTCCACCCCGAGCATCACCGCGACGACGACTCGGAGGGCGACGCTGATTCCATCACCACGGAGACTACGGCTGTCGCCCATCTTCATAGCCAGGCGGCCGCTGTGCAGAACATCAAGAACCTCATTCCTATTGTTCTCGATCTGCAAGCCTCAAACTACTCCAAATGGCACGGTTTCATCCTGCTCATCCTCGACCGGTTTGCCCTGAAGGACCACGTCCTCAGCGACGCCATCCACCTCCACGATGCGGCATGGTCCCGCATGGACTGTGTTGTCGTCTCATGGATCTTCAACACCATCGCCCCTGACCTCCTCGACGTCGTCCACGAGCGTGACGGCATCACTGCTCGGGCGGCGTGGCTCGGCCTCGAGCAGCAATTCTTCAACAACCGTGAATCATGTGCCATGCTCCTTGATGCCGAGTTCCGCACTCTCTGCCGGGGTGCTCTATCTATGGATGACTACTATCGCAAGATGAAGCACATGGCGGACGCGCTTGCCGACCTTGGTGAACCTGTCCTGGACCGGACCCTGGTGTTGAATGTGCTACGCGGCCTCAACGAATGCTTCCAGTTCATGTCGCAGCTCATCACGCGGCAGAAGCCCTTCCCATCCTTCGCCGACGTCCGTGCTGACCTGAGGCTGGCCGAACTCAACATGGCGTCACCTTCAGCTCCGCCCTCGGCCCTTGTCACCGCGTCGTCCAGCAAGCCGCCTGCTCCATCCCCTGCTCCTCAGCGCCCTCCATAGCCTGCTAGGGGACAGCAGCTCGGCCACACCCCTTCTCCTTCACGCCATCCTCAGGCTGCTGGGGGCCAGCAGTCCGGCAACGGCAATAACCGCGGACGACTCGCCGCGGTGGACGCGGCCACGGCGGCGCCCAAGCCGGCACTCAAGTTGGCCCACCAAATGGCCAACAGTGGCCATCCTTCTTCAACCCATGGACCGGGTCCATCCAGATGTGGCCCGGGTCCAACCTAGGTGGCTCTCACGGTCCACCGCCACAGCAAGCTCTCATGGCTAGGGTACCCCAGGGTTACTCCGCTCCTCCGCCGGTCCCCGAGGCATACTACTAGGCGCCCCAGCAGGCACCCACCTTGCCATCGCCCTGGACTACTAAGGGTCTCGCCAACGCTTTCAGCACCGTCACCCTCACTCCGCCGTCAAGCACCTCGGATTGGGTCTTCGACTCGGGTGCTTCCTCTCACATAGCCGGCACTCCTAGTATGGTCACCATGTCACCAACCTCCTCCTTTCTTTCTTCAATTGTTGTGGGAAATGGCGCCACTCTTCCAATTGTTGGCACCGGCTACTCAACCCTCCTAGGCCCATTTCGCCTCAACAATGTTCTCATTGCCCCTGACATTATTAGAAATCTCTTGTAAATTCGGAAATTCACCACTGATAATCTTGTTTCTGTCGAGTTTGACCCTCTTAGTGTTTCTGTGAAGGATCTTCGTACCAGGAACCTCCTCCTTCACTGTGACAGCTCGGGACCCCTTTACACCTTGCAGCTCCCGACATCACCATCCGGTTCCTACGCTCTCGTGGCCACTCCCTCCTCCACTACTTGGCATTATCGGCTCGGTCATCCCAGGAAGGCTACTCTTTAGACTCTTGCCAAGTCGTCCTCCATCATCTGCAGCAAGCCCGACGATGACCGTCTCTGCCATGCGTGCCAGCTTGGGCGTCATGTCCGCTTGCCTTTTAACAATTCCTTGTCTCGTGCAACTAAAAATTTCGACTTGATACATTGTGATTTGTGGACTTCCCCAATCATCAGTGTATCCGATTTCAAATATTATCTAGTCATTATTGATGATTGCTCGCATTTTGTTTGGACTTTCCCTCTTAAACTAAAGTCTGACACCTTTAATGCTCTCTCCAATTTTTTCGCCTATGTGCTCACTCAGTTTGGTTGCACCATCAAGACCGTACAGTGTGACAACGGGCGTGAGTTTGACAACTCCGCGCCGCGTGCTTTCTTTTCTGCCAAAGGTGTCATCCTTCGCATGTCATGCCCCTACACCTCGCAGCAAAATGGCAAAGCCGAGAGCATGCTTCGCACCGTCAACAACGTCACCCGCACCTTGCTCTTCCAAGCATCCATGCCCCCCTCTTACTGGGCTGATGCCCTTACCACCGCCACTCTCCTCATCAATCACCTCCCAACCAAGACCCTGAACATGAGCACTCCCTTCTTTGCCCTCCATGGCACTCTCCCCTCCTACCATGACCTTCGAGCTTTCGGGTGCACCTGCTACCCCAACCTCACCGCCACCACTCCTCACAAGCTCGCTCCACGATCTTCCTTGTGCGTCTTCCTTGGCTATTCTCCTGACCACAAGGGGTATAGGTGCCTTGACCTCACCACAAACCGCGTCATCATCTCACGCCATGTTGTCTTCGATGAGACAACGTTCCCTTTCTCCCTTCGTCGACCTTCGCCACCCACACACGAGCTTGATTTTCTAACTCACGACGATTCATCGTTAGTTTTACTTCCACCTGCAGGTACACCGTGGGTTGCTGGCCCTCTGCCCGCCCATGTGCTCTCCCAGCCGGTGCCCACCTTGGGCGCACCGGCCCTCCGGCAGCCTTTGCCGGGCTTTGTGCCCCGGCCGCCGGGCTCCTCTCCAGCTTGACCTGTATAGGCGCCCATGGCGCCCTCTGTACAGGCGCCCACTTCGTCAGTGCCCATGGCGCCCTCTGCAGAGGCGCCCCCGACGCCCTCTACTCCGGTGCCCACGGGTCCTTCTGTACAGGCGCCCGTGGTGGCACGCCCTGTACAACTACCTCCGGCGTCCTCCTTCAACAAACCACCGGTCATTCATGTCTACACCCGGCGTCCACCCGCCCCCAGCTCGCCACCTGCGTCCCCTGTTGGACCACCTCCTCGACGCTCCAAAATGATTCCTTCACCGCCACGCTTCATCAAGGGTGACCCTCCTCTTCCAACAGGAGCTGTCCCCATCCCGCCAGTCGCCAACACTCATGGCATGGCGACCCACGGGAAGTCTGGTTACCGATAGCCGCGCCTCGTGCTGCACACTGAGGCTCTGTCACCTCTACCACGCTCCTGTCGTGACGCCCTCGCTGACCCACACTGGCGTCGGGCCATGGAAGAGGAGTATGCTGCCCTACAGGACAACACTTGGGATCTCGTTCCCCGTCCTGCCAAGGCAAATGTGGTCACCGGCAAATGGATCTTCAAGCATAAGTTTCATGCCGATGGTTCCCTGGACAGATACAAGGCTCGCTGGGTGCTTCGCGGGTTCACCCAACGTCCCGGCGTTGATTACGACGAGACATTCAGCCCCGTCGTCAAGCCTGCTACCGTCCGGACTATCCTCACCTTGGCTCACTCCCAGGATTGGCCGATTCATCAACTTGATGTGAAAAACGCCTTCCTCCACGGGACCCTGTCAGAAACAGTCTACTGCTCATAACCCACTGGTTTTGGTGATCCTGCACTTCCTGGTCATGTATGCAAGCTCAACAGATTCCTCTATGGACTAAAACAGGCTCCACGGGCATGGTACAGCTGGTTTGCCTCCTTCCTGCTTTCTTTGGGTTTCAGTGAAGCAAAGTCCAATACATCCCTCTTCATACTTCGCCGTGGCATCGAGACTGTCTACTTACTTCTCTATGTCGACGACATTGTCCTCACTGCCTCCTCCGAGTAGCTCCTGCATCGCCTGATTGCAGCACTCAAGAACGAGTTTGCCATGAAGGACCTTGGCCCCCTTCATCATTTCCTCGGTGTGGCAGTTCAGCGCCACAAGGATCACCTCACTCTGTCACAGCGTCAGTACATCCTAGACATTCTTGCTCACCATGGGATGAGCGTCTGCAAGCCTTGCTCCACTCCTGTCGACACCTGTGCCAAAGTTCTTGCAGATGCTGGTCTTCCTGTTGCTGATCCCACTGCCTACCGTAGCCTTGTAGGTGCACTCCAGTACTTGACATTTACTCGACCCGATATTGCGTATGCTGTCCAGCAAATCTGCCTTCACATGCATGATCCCCGGGAAGTTCACCTTGTGGCTGCCAAGCGGATCCTTCGGTACCTTTAGGGCACCCTCAGCTTCGGTCTGATTATTCCTCGGTCTACTCCAACGTAACTTGTTGTGTATACTGATGCGGATTGGGCCGGCTGCCCTGACACTCGACGCTCCACCTCCGGCTATGCGGTCTTCCTCGGGGGCAGTCTCATCTCCTGGTCCTCCAAGCGGCAGCCCACTGTCTCTCGGTCGAGTGCCGAAGCTGAGTATCGGGCTGTTGCCAACGGTGTTGCCGAAGCATCCTGGCTGCAGCAACTTCTACAGGAGCTGCACCACCCTTTACAGACTACCTCCCTCGTCTACTGCGACAACGTCAGCGCCGTCTACCTCTCCTCCAACCCCATTCAGCATCAGCGCACCAAGCACGTGGAAATCGACCTCCACTTCGTCCGAGAACGCGTTGCTATTGGTGCTGTTCGTGTGCTTCACGTTCCCACCACCTCACAGTTCGCAGATGTCTTCACCAAAGGGCTTCCGTCTTCTGTGTTCATGGACTTTCGCTCCAATCTGAACGTTCGCTCCACCGACGTTCCGACTGCGGGGGGGGGGTGTTAGAATTATTTGCTCCTTTACTGTAATCTCCTAGCTATCTGTGCAGGCGCCAGCTATACTGGCCCTTTCACACTGCTGGCCCCTTGGGCCATCTCCTCTCTCTCCTATATAAGTGTAATCCCTTTTGTAATCCATTATCAAGGAATATACAAAGCCTAATGGCCTTTGTCTAATACTTACCTGTGCATATAATTAGAAGAACTAGGTCCACTCATTGTTGAATATGAGGTTGCAAAAATAAAAACAAATTTACATGTATTCTAAACAAATTATGAATCAAAAGACAACCCAACTGCGGACTCAGCAATAGAGACTACAAGAAGAACGCAGGAGCAGTGAAGATAACATTACAGGAAACAGGGTAATTATTTTTTTTGGACATAAACATGTTACATCATATAATATGTCGGATACCATCGAATTATGAAATAATGCTAACAGGAGATGGGGTCAATGAGAAAGAGAAGGCATCTAAATTACTTTATAACAGCAAATGCAGCAGAAGGGTGTTCTGTATCAGCAAACCAGTAACAAAGGACAGAAGATATATCAAAGATCCAAGACATTACTTATGAAGAATACAAAATACAGGAAGCACAGCAAGAAGAAAATACACAGGCTGGCAATGAAGAGCTGGGAGCAAGAAAGCAAATACATACCATCAACAATATTATTTTGTTTTGGGAATTTTTCTTTCAAAACATAATATTATTGTAAAGGTGCACTTGTACTACTCACCCATTTCTTTTTCTAGAATATGCAGGAGAGCTGCGTATCTTTGTATTAAGAAGGAGAATAATGTTTTTTTTTTTCATCACGGGCCTACCGGGCGCACGCACACGGATAAACATAAAAAATTCAGCTACATCGATACCGGAAACGACCAGAAACCACTCTACCGACAGGAGCTAGCACTGTCCTAACGAACTTGCTGACGTCGGCTAGCCTAAGGTGGAGAGGAACTTGGCGCCGGCAGCACACCAGAGATGAACTTCCTCTGAAATAACCTGAGCCAGCTCTGCAGGATTCTTCTCCGTGGTTCTACTGAATACTCGATCGTTGCGTTCTTTCCAAATTCTCCACGAAACCAACATGAAGGTGGAATCTAGCCCTTTTCTTTTTATGGCATTGAAACCTTCTCGCTTTTGTAACCACCAATCCATCAGTGAGATTTCCTGCACCGATGTCGCATTCCGAATGTTTAGCATTGCACTGACAGTGTGCCAAACCTGTTGAGTATAGCAACACCGTGCAAAGAGATGTTCTGAAGTTTCTATCTCCTGATCACACAGTGTACAATCCGCTCGATCCTGCAATCCGTGGTGGTGCCTCCTCTCCACTGTCCACAACCTTTCCCTGAGCACCAACCACATGAAGAATTTGACTTTGAGTGGTGCCCAGGCGTGCCAGATAGGTTTTGCCACAGTAAATTTGGTTGATCCGTGGAAGAAGGCTTTGTAGGCCGATTTAGCCGAGTAAATGCCTGAGCCCTCCCATCTCCAAGATACCCTGTCCTCAGTTCCCCCGCTTAACTGAACCCCTGCAATCGCATGCCACAGATGCACAAACTGGGACATGGCGTTTACTGTTGCCCGTCCGGCAATATCCCAGATCCACTGCTTATCTTGCAGCGCCTCAGCCACTGTCCTGGTTCTTTTGATCTTGTGCCTGATTAGCTTACAAAGATCAGGAGCGAGGGTGCATGGAGAGGATTAGCCTAGCCAATTGTCCATCCAGAACAATGCCAGGTTACCATCTCCCAGGTGGACTTCAATAGACGCCTGAAACATTTGATGAAGGATGGAGTCCTACCCAAAATCCATCGGTAGGTGTTTCCATGGTCTGTTGGCATCTGTCTTCTTGAGCCACAACCATCTCAATCTGAGAGCGAAGGATGCAATCCATAAATCTGGTATTGCAAGGCCACCAAACTCAGTTGGTCTGCAGGCCGATGGCCAAGTTACCAGACACTGACCACCATGGGCCTTGCTCTTGCCTGCCCAAAGGAATCCTCGGCGTCTCTTGTCAATTTCTTGCACTACCCAATCAGGTATTTTCAGAGAGATGAAAGTGTGAGTGCATATAGAGCTCATTACCACTTTAACCATTGTCAATCTGCCGGCCTTGTTCATAAGAGGCGCCTTCCAGGTGGGTATGCTAGCAGAAACTTTATCAATTAGTGGCTGCAAGTGTGTCTTCTTGAGACGCCCAACAGTCAGAGGAAGGCCCAAGCATTGGATAGGGAACAGTAACTTTTGCCGGTATGATGTTCCTGATCCTGTTGATTTGATCCTCAGAGCAGGCTATGGGCGCTATCAGGCTTTTCTGCAGATTGGTATGAAGGCCCGATGCATTCCCAAAGAACTGCAACACCTCCTTGATTGTGATCATGTCCTGAACTTGAGGTACTGCAAACAACACCATATCATCAACATAGAGAGAGCATTGGTGGTGAATAGCTGTGCACGCAGGAGGAGTTAGTACTCCATCTTGGACTGCTTTCTTGAGCAAGCGGCAGTAGTATGAACAGCATGGAGATAACGGATCACCCTGCCTTAACCCCTACCGTAACTCACCCATTTCTGTTAGTGTTGCCAATTTATATCAGATCAAATAATCATCAAGACAACACAAGAAAATGGAAATGTCTAACAAACAAAACATGAATTTGATCTTGTCGCCAATTCTGTTTTGTACAGACCCCAAATTCTCCTGTTGCTGCTGGTGGTTCTGGCGGAAGAAAGACAAGCAAGAGGATCATTTTGGCCTCTCAAGGAACCACACAGCAGTTCTGAGGTATGGTCTGCATATGTGTTCTATCATGAGATAGCACTGACTGCTTTGGGGGTACCATTTTGCAATTCATGAAATAGTGAAATTACTTTCTGAAAATTGCGTGCACCAATGCAACTAGTGTAACCTTTGGCATGAAAAAAAGGGCAATCATTGCAACACTGACCTACACAATTTGAAATTTTATGAGTAAAGACATGTGTGTCGGGGATAGATCCCAGTACCCGCAAGGAAAGAAGAAGACGGACTCCTACTAGGATTTCTCTGTAATCCTACTAGGACTCATACCATGTAATCCTACTAGGACTCCTTGTAACCGACTAGTAGTCCTGCCCCCTGGAGTATATAAAGGAGGGCAGGGCACCTAGATCGGCAGAACCAGAACCACCAACAATAGCCAACAATCAGGCTACTCAACACCCAAGCGCAGGGCGCAATATACAACACCCCAAATAGGATGTAGGGTATTACGCTACTCTGGCGGCCCGAACCTGTATAAATCTGTGTCTTGTGTCCTCGCTTTTACCTTCAAGTTCCAGGTCCGGCGATCCCCCGCCGACAAATCGACTACCTCGGGTACTCCCGTGGTAGGTTGCCGGGTATAAAACACCGACAATGGGTAGGGGCTTGCATCCCAATGCACAACCAATAGATAGATGGTGAATGAGCACTAACCACTAATGGGTACACCTATATCTAGAAGAGAGAATTCCCTATTTGATACTAGAAAAAAATACTCGTTCCTTTCTTGGCCCTCAAAAAAATTTTAGTTCCCTATTTGACACCGAGTTCAACTTTTATTCCTTATATGACACTCTATGACACTCTGTTGGATTTTCCATCCGTGATCCGTTAAATACCCTATGAAAAGATGATTTTGCCTATGTGGCCCCCACCATCTTTCTCCCTCCTCTCCTCTCATTCTCCCTCTGCTCCACACCGGCCCCCGCGGGAGGCCGAGCCCCATCGGCCGCCAGGCCCCTTGGGAGGCCGCGCGCCACCAGCCGCCGTGCTCACTAGCACTGTAGCCGCCTGTCCTCACGGTCTCTTAGGGCCCCGCCGCCCAACAGCCGCTACTGGGCTCCAAGACGCGCTGAGCAACACGCCGGGTGCCGCGACGGTCGCCGCCATAGGAGGACGACCCGTACGCGCCGCGCCGCGCAGCTAGATGGAGGCCGCCATGAAGGTGCGGTACAACGCGCCTGGCCGTGCCGCGGGATCCGTGGCCACGTGCCTACCTCCGGCCCGCTCGTCGGCCAGCAGCCGTGCGGGGACGGCGGCGGCCCTGGCTGCGCCCTTCTCGTCGGCCACGTAGGATCTCGCTGCTGCGGCAAGACGTCCTCGCGCCGGACGACGGCAGCAGCGCGCCCAGGCCCAGCCGCAACGGCAAGCACAGCGACTAGCCGGGCCTCGGCAACCATCGCGCCGAGTTGGTGCCCCGCAGGACATCGGGACGATCCCCTTCACCGAGCGCCTGGCCGCCGCCGCGACGACGCCCCCGCGCCAGACCACCGCCGCGCCAAACTGGTTTCGTGCGTGGCCCCGGCGAGCGGTCCATGGCCGGATCTAGACCCGTGCTCCAGCGGCCACGCTTGGCGACTCCGCTCTGCGCCGGTGCCCGCGTCGGGGGTCGGGGCCGCACGCCAAGCCCGCGCCGCCCAGGATCCATCACCGGCGTGGCCGGATCCGTGTGCCGGCGGCCGCGAGCCGGATCCGGGCGCTGGAGACCTCCGCGTGGCATCTAGCCACCGGGCGTCGCGGTCGTGCCAATGCCGTGGCAGCCGGGCCCCGTCGTCGCGCACCAGCGCCCCCGCACCGCGTCGGATGGCTGGTGTGGAGCAGAGGGAGAAAGAGAGGAGAGGAGGGAGAAATCGTTTTTTCACAGGGTATTTAACGGTTCACGGAACCCAACAGAGCATGTAAGGAATGAAAGTGAATTCGGTGTCAAAGAGAACGAAATTTTTTTCACTAGAAAGGAACGAGTAATTTTTCTAGTGTTAAATAGAGAATTCTCTCTGTCTAAACCCTGGAAACTATGTAACAGAGAACCATACTGCAAACAATTTGTAATTTAAGGTTTCGGTTCCGTAACTAATTTTCATTGCTTTGTGTTTCAGATTAGTTTAGGTGGAAAGGGATATGCACCACTGAACATGCTTGGGACTATACAGGTATTCCAACACAAAAGATGAGGTCATTTCTGTACAGATACTTTCAGTCTCAGAAGACTGCAGAACTACATCTGGATCTGAAGGTGAACAGTATTCTTTGTAGCCCACAGTTGCAGCCGTTGGTACTGCAACTTTTATATGTGAGGTGACTGTTGTTGAACTAACCATAAAGTTGAGTAAATTGTGTTCTCTTTTACTTCTCTTTCTTAGCCTGCTATATATAATCATGTGGAGTCAATTACAGGTCCAAGAGGCTGCAGATTGCTTATGTGCTGACCGTGTTCCTCATTATGTGGAAATGAATAACTTGCTAGAACTCGAAATTGATGATGCCTTTCAAGTGAAGCAAAAGGTTTGACCATCTTCATTGTCTACGATTTCTGCAAAGCATCATACTAGACTATTTCAAGCTCCTTTATATTTCTTTAAAATTTGCATTTATCTTTTCAATGTACAATAAATGCTATGCATATAGTGTGCTTGTAGCTTGGAAATATTTAAACAATGTTTATGAGTTCGAGTAATCAACAATGCTTTGCTTTCTTTCTGCAGAGCTTTGGGGAAATAGTTCAATCAGGCTGGATTGGCAGCATGGAATCCAAAACACTAGAGCGACTATGCATGGGCTCAGTCCAAGGATGCGTGGCAAGCCTTGCTAAATGAATTGCCCGGATGATAGTGAGTCAGATCGAGTTGCTGTGGCTGTAGGCCATGCTGGCATCCACCTCGCTCTAATCTGCCGATGTCTTGATTTGCAATGGAGTACATGTCATCTTTCCATCTAGACAATGGCAGCATAAGTGTGATCGATTTCCCGGATGGACCAAAAGGAAGAGGCATTGTCAGATGCACAAATCACACAGCTCATCTCGGAAGATGATCAATACCCATTACGCGACCAACCGAAAATGATGAAGAGTTTAACATTCTTGAAGGTAACCTATTCCATGTTATTGTATAGCTTCAGAAACACACACGTGTAAATATCTTACAATGATGTACATATAATCTTGATCTCAACATGACTATATCTATGTACATAGAAAGTGTATTGTCAATGTGCTCAGTTGGAAAAAAAAAAGATATCCATGTGTTTCTGAGCTCTTGTGTGAAGTGTGAACATTTCCAAGTCTGTGATAAGGAGCACCCTGCACTGCACTCTGTAACGATGCAGATTCAGCTATGCAGAGGAGTCTGAACTCTGAAGCTTGCACTGCGTCGTGTCACCAAGCAAGTGAACATATCTGTTCGCATGATGTCAAGTGGTTATCAGTTAGAGCGTGTTTAGTTGTCCAAATTTGGGAATTTGGATTACTGTAGCACTTTCGTTTTTATTTGACAAATAGTGTTCAATCGTGGACTAATTAGGCTCAAAACGTTCGTCTCGCAATTTCCAACTAAACTGTGCAATTAGTTTTTTTTTCGTCTACATTTAATACTCCATGTATGTATCGCAAAATTCAATGTAATAGGTACTATAACACTTTTTTGAATTTTGGGGTGGGAACTAAACACGC
This sequence comes from Miscanthus floridulus, assembly GCF_019320115.1. NCBI lineage: Eukaryota > Viridiplantae > Streptophyta > Magnoliopsida > Poales > Poaceae > Miscanthus > Miscanthus floridulus. Next base: position 130,175,469 of record NC_089584.1, read on the forward strand.
TCTTAGTTTGAGCGTGATATGGGTCCATGTACAAGACGAGATACCGACAAAGTTCGTTGCCACCAGGCATAACTCTGCATGCCGGAAGGTTCACAGCTTGAGCGCGAGCATGACACGTGTCCTTTCTCTGCCACGTGTCGCTCTTCATCCTCCAGCAACACTGCGCTCTACAGGCTAGAGGCTACTGCAGCATCTCGAGCTTCCCCCGAGTATGCTCCATTCCATTTGGTCCAACAGCTGTTACTTTCTAATGGATTCAGCACCACAACAGGAGTCCAGATACCAGCACGATTACTCCTTGCCGGCCGCGGCCTCCGGCAACGGCCTCTACACCGGCCGGCCAAGAAGCACAGCCGCCGGAGATTCCAATGATGCCTTCCTCTTCCTGGCCGTCCCGGCAGGCTGCCTGATTTGGCTGGTCGCCTTCCTCGGGGAGCTCGTCGCCTCTGCCATCTTCAGCCTCGTCTTCCCCGTCGCCGCTCTCATCGGCGCCCTGCGCGCCCTTCCTGCGGTGGTCGCCTCTAACCTCCGGCGCGCGGCACTCGGCCTGCTCGCCGCTGCGTGTACGTTCGCCGCCCTTGTCGCCGCGCTGCCCGTGTCCGTGCTGCTCGGCTTCGTCCTTGTCCGGCACTGGGTGGAGGAGCCGGTGACCGTGCGCCAGCCGCTCTACTTCGACTACACGGTGGCGCAGCCTAGCGCCGCGGTGGCCCTGGGTGGAGCGCGGGGCGCGGCGCTGCCGGCCGGGCACTCGGTGACGGTGTCGATGGCGCTGGTGCTGCCTGATTCCTACCACAATCGAGAGGTTGGCATGTTCCAGGTATATAACTGCATGATTATTATTACTCAATCCCCGATCCAAATTTGAAAAAGTCTACTTAACCCCTCACCTATCAACAATGGTCTACTTCATCTCTCAAACTATAAAACCGTCTATTTTACCCCTTAAACTTTTCAAAACCGTCTATTTTACCCCCTGGGCGGTTTTCGACGATGGTGGTTTTGCTATAGTGATGGTGATTTTGTCTTTTTCTTTTTTATTTATTTCTAGTGAATCTTTAAAAAATCATAGTAAATCACAGAAAAATTATAAAATGGAAAATCTAATTTTGTTGGACTCCACATGAGTAGATCTACACAATGAACATATAATATGATATGCTTTAGTATAAAATTTTTGCTGTAGTTTAAATTAATTAGAAAATCCAATTTTGTCTGTAATTAATTGGAACAATTCATAGCTGCAGCTTCTGTGGTCCAATTATGGTGAAATTTTTATGATAGGCTAATTATTGTATGCTTGAACTATAGTAAAAATTTCGTACTCATTGAACCATGTATAACTTAGTTATAGATAAATTCCAATTAATTACAGACAAAATTAGATTTTTCAATTAATCTAAAGGTACAGCAAAACCTTTGTACTAAAGCATACCACATTATATGTTAACTATGTAGATCTACTCATGTGGAGTCCAACAAAATTGGATTTTCCATTTTATGATTTTTCTATGATTTACTATGCTTTTTCAAAAATTCAACGAAAATAAATAAAAAAAGAAAAAGGTGAAACCACAGGTACTGCAGCACCGTCGAAAACCGCCCGGGGGGGTAAAATAGACGGTTTTGAAAAGTTCAGGGGGTAAAATAGACAGTTTTATAGTTTGGGGGTGAAGTAGACCATGGTTGATAGAAGGGGGTTAAGTAGACTTTTTTCAATCCAAATTTCATGGAGCATAACGTTAACAATTTTTATGTTGATTTGCATCTCTGCAGATTAAAGCAGAGGCAATCTCTGTTAGTGGAATCACCATGGCGTCAGCTGCACAGCCATACATGCTGAGGTACAGGAGCACCCCTGTCCGGCTAGCGCAATCTGCGCTGATGTGCGTGCCACTCACGCTGGGCATGCGCGGCGAGACCCAGACTGCAAATCTCAAGGTGTTGCTGTATACGGAAGGTCATGACCGTCACAAGAGGACAGGGCTCATCAGAGTTCTGCTGCAGCCAAGAGCTGCTACATTGCAGCTGCCTCAGGTGTACAGAGCAGAGGTGGTTGTGCAGACAACTCTTCCGTGGACGAAGGGCCTGGCACGCGGCTTGAAATGGACACTGTGTGTGTGGGTGTCTTCCTCTGTCTACATTGTCCTCGTTGTTCTTGCCATTTGTTGGGTCCGGACCCTTGCGGCATCTGCAAGAAATAGAAGGTCATCGGAGCTTCAGGCCAATGGAAAGATGGCTTCTGGTTTAGGTACAGGAGACATTGGGGGTGAGAGCCCGAGCAAGGAATTATCTGAAGACTTTACAATGAAGAGGAGAGAGAGGAGAAGCAAGCGGAAACCACAATTTCGGACACAGTTACATGGAGGCAGCATGGAGCTCGAGTTCACTGAGGGTTCAACTTCTAGTGTTGCTGTGGCGGAGATTGGTCAGGCCATGAATGATCCTTGAGAATCCAATTGTACCCGATCCTCAGGATGATATCAACTAATTCAATCAAAGGTGTTGCTGTGAAATTTGTGTTTACTGTTGCTGCCAGTCTTCTGTGTACAAGGCCCAAATAGCTTTTATACCAGATTTCGAACAATGCGCATAATAAGAAAAACATGTAGCGATGGATGGAAACTGCAAGAATTTCGTGGAACTTGTGTCCCTTATTCATGTGTCTCCGCACTCTAGTTCTTTAGGTGACCCATATTTACAGGGAAATTTTGGAGTGTCCCATTCATGGTTACAGCTGCTGCCCATAAGAGCATGGATCAGCTTATTTCTACCTCTACATGCAGAAATTTTGTAAGTTAAATTGCTCTCAGTAATCTGCGTATTTTACGCCCTATATAGACAATAAATTATCTAGTTCAAGCCATTTGGTTTCCTGCAATTATGTTTTCACTAGCCTTTCTTATTCCTGTTCTTTTGTAAGTTTGTTGAGTAGTAGGATGTAGACAGGGGAAACAACTACTGCTAATTTGTTATTGGTCCTACATATTATAGGTTTCTGAAAATTTTATAAGATGGGACCATTAATGCTCTAGGAGACCGAGCTGTTACATAGGTCCTATACTTTTTACTAATCTTATTACAGATTAATTGTCTTATGATAACGCTATTGTGAACCTCATGCAGCTGATCTACAAGCCTTTGTACATCAATATTTTGTGGCTTCAACAAAGTAGGGGAAAATAATATGTTGAGCATTGCACAATCATGCTACTATAAATGGATTGGTAGGCTAGAACCAAGTGGGCTCATCATTTAAAGAGACTTCTCATGCTGATCACAAGATTGTACTGTTTTTAGCTGTTGCAGCTTACAGCAAGCTGGGCTGTCCCAACTGCACCGGCACAGAGGACGGAAACCTCAACATTTCCAACTGGGAGCTAGCCTTTCAAAAAAACAACAACAACTGGGGGCTACCTGCTATCCTCCTTCCTAGTGAGTGCATAATACATTTATTTGGGAATCAGAATTTGCATCCATGCTTATTTTTCTATACCTTTGAGTTTGGTAAGACTAGAGATGTCTCTGTACCATCTCCTCAGCTGCTTTTCTGCTATCAGTTAGGAGTATTATATCTTCTCCCATGTTGTACAAAATTATCTTGTTAGCTGGTCCTATAGGTCGACCTATGCATTTATAAACCATTCATTTTCAAAATTTTCTAGTTCAACAAGAACATTGAAAATGTGTCTGATGTACATAATTCATCTATCTGGCATACTATTTTACATGTAGGAACTGCATCATAATATTTGGCCTCACACTACTACAATAAATTTTGTTACTATTAACTGGATTAAATTATTTGGTATTTATGCAGGGAGATTCACATTATCTGAATTGCCATAAGAAGGAAGTATATATGCATTAATTTCATTTCTGTTTCTGCCTGTTGTGGAAAGTTATAGAATGGCTGTCTATTGTTCTCGGGGTCCTGCCTTCCTTTTTTTTTTTGAGGTGAGTATCTCATTTAGTCACTTCTGCTCTACCAATATAATTCTGTACGGGGCTACTAATTTTTCCTTCTCTCGAATCTGAAATCAAAGTCAACGACCATGCACCAATTTTATAATGCTTTTGAGATTAATAACTGGTTTAGCCAATGCATGTATCACATTCTCGCATTGCTCCATGATTTGATGTAGTATATTCAAAATGAATTTTTTAACAATATTTCACATCCCCATTTCTTAGATCAGATTGGTTCATGATTCATGGACCCGTTCATGGACCAATGGGCTCTCCTTGTGAGCCTCAGAGGCTGCATCAGTAGTAGGCGAGTCCTTGGCATATTATGTATGGTAATTAATAAAAGGGGAAATTGGCTCCCGGAAATCTTTTGCCACAGGCCACTAAAAAAGATGGCTTTGCCATAGGACACTACACAATCGTCGTAATTTGCTGAGGGACACTATACCCATTATAATATTCGGTTTTAGTAGAAAGCAATGGGACTGCATTTTTATCCTTGCGAGATGAGCAGAAACACATATGTGACCAGAAAAAGAAGGCAAAAACCGGGGTGAAGGGCCAGCTACAACCGACCAAGGAGATCTCATACTTTATGCAAGTAATTTGGAAGTTCTAAAGAATGCAGGTTAGTGTTAATACTTAATTCCAGCGAATATGATTTTGTTATTTTGATTCTGCTGCATCAATTTAAGCTGGGCAGCACGGAATCTGTACTGTTGAATGGTTCTTCATTGAATCATTGACATGCTGCTGCCTGCTAAACTAGGACCAACTGGGCTCTTGATGGACTGGAAACTTCCTGTGTTGATCAACAGTTGCAGGCTGCAGGTAGCACGAGGAGCCATTCCAACCGGAGCGTACAAGACGACAAACGCATCTCTAGTTGGCAGCAAAGTAAGTTGTCCTCCCTAATGTATAGCTTTTATCTGGAAATCTGAATTTCTTTCTAGAGGGCTGTTCGATACGGGGCTAAAGTTTAGCCTTGTCACATCAGATATTCGGATGCTAATTAGGAGGATTAAACATGAGCTAATTATAAAACTAATTGCAGAACCCCTGGGATAATTTGCAAGATGAATCTATTAAGCCTAACGAATCCATCATTAGCAAATGGTTACTGTAGCACCACATTGTCAAATCATGGACTAATTAGGCTTAATAGATTTGTCACATGAATTATCCTCCATCTGTGTAATTAGTAAGGCTGGATAACGAGCTGGCTCGGCTCGGCTCGGCTCGTTCTGGCTCGTTAAGATAACGAGCTAGCTCGGCTCGGCTCGTTGTCCTAATGAGCCAGAAAGCTAGCTCGGCTCGGCTCGTTAAAAGCTCGAGCTGGCTCGTTAAGCTCGCGAGCCAGGTATAAAAAATGCACAAAATATAATATTTGCATTTATCTAAAATTTGAGAATAATAATAATATAAAAGAAATGCATCTAGACCAGTTACCAGTTAATTTATAGGGTCTAGACCAGTTACCAGTCAATTGTAAAGTGCAAGACATGAAGTAATCAAAAACTAATATAAGTTTTGATACTTTTTTCTGGAAGCTTGGCTCGTTTAGCTCGCGAGCGACTCGCGAGTTGGCTCGTTATAGCTAACGAGCTAAAATCTTGGCTCGGCTCAGCTCGTTATCATAACGAGCCGAGCCGAGTCGAGCGAGCTAATGAGCTTCGAGTTTTTCGTCCAGCCTTAGTAATTAGACTATGTTTAATACACCTAATTAGTATCTAAGCATTCGATCCCCCCGAGCCAAACACCCCCTAATGCTTCTCTTCCTTCCGAGAGAACTGAAGATAGCAAAGGCGTGTTGCCCTCCTCAACTGCTCAACTGTATGAAACATATTGGGTAAAGTATAATTGTTGCTAATTGTTGTCTTTGAACTTCCAGCCTTAGTAATTAGACCATGTTTAATACACCTAATTAGTATCTAAACATTCGATATGACAGGGCTAGCCCCCCCCCCTCCCTAATGCTTCTCTTCCGTCCGAGAGAACTGAAGATAGCAAAGGCGTGTTGCCCTCCTCAACTGCTCAACTGTATGAAACATATTGGGTAAAGTATAATTGTTGCTAATTGTTGTCTTTGAAACGTCCAGCCTTAGTAATTAGACCATGTTTAATACACCTAATTAGTGTCTAAACATTCAATATGACAGGGCTAGCCCCCCCCCCCCCCCCCCCCCCCCCCCCCCCCCCCCCAAATGCTTCTCTTCCTTCCGAGAGAACTGAAGATAGCAAAGGCGTGTTGCCCTCCTCAACTGCCTTGCTGCTGTCATCTAATGCCTAGAGTAATGTAACTTCTCTCCAGTTGCATAATATTATCCCCGTCAGCTGGTTCTATAGTAGGTCAGGAACACAAAGGCCTGTTTTGTCAACTTGTGTCCACTGCATTTGCAGAACCTCATCGAGTCATTGTCAACACCTAGTCTAACAAGAAAAAAGAAATCCATTTATCTGTTCCTGAAACATATAGGTATGAATGATTAACCCAAGCAGAATAGTAGTTGCCCTCTTTCCCTTTCCTGGCAATACAAATTTATGTTTGCCGACAGGATTAGAATGTGGACTGTACATCATTGTGCACGAATGCCACACTATCTGACCTTTCCTGAGAAGGAACTTGGATTAAGAACTAGTTTGGATTTGTGCCGGTTGTTGAGATATGAAGAGCTGTCTACTGTTTTCAGGGATCCTGCTTTCCTTGTTTTCAGATGAGTGTCTCATTCTGCTTTAACGCAATTATTCAGCATGGAGGCAACTATTTTTATTTTTTTCATCCCCTTGAACCTATAAAAAAGAAGTAAAGTCAACAGACCGTGCATGTATATTTTTATTGCTTCTGGGATCAAGTGCCTGGTATTGCCGGCATTCTCAGTTATCGAGGTAGATTACTCCATGAGTGACAAAGTTAAACATCTTAATATATTTCAATTGAGCCCCTTTTTTTAAAGTCGTATTTCACATGCTCACTTGTCAGATCAGATTGGCTAATAACCCATGGACCAATGATCCATGCGTTAAATTTCAAACATGCTAGTCCCATAAGTTTTGGCTAATAATCTAGCAAAGTCTATCAGTTATTTAACGCTGTGATCTGTCAAGATGGGTGCAAATTTATGAGATTTTGGTTCCACTTCCGTGTGACAGCGACACATTTTGCGTAGCACGTGTGTGGTCTAGTTTTGTGATTCAGAAATACTGCTACACCTTAACTATCGAATCATCTCACCTCCCACGATAGCGAGACCACGTACCACCAAATTGAACAAAACATGGAGACACGCTTGTAATTCGCCCGTCGGGCTTCCCTCTTTTTCAATATAGCAGCAGCTCTCCTGCTGACTCGTTTAAAAAAAAAAGGAAAACATGGAGACACAGGCCAAGAGACAAGGTAGCAAGCCCTTTGCTTGATTTTCTAATTCTCCACCTTGCTTTCTCTGACAGCATTGTTTAATAACCATTTCTTAATCCTCTATTGTCGGGAGGCGTAAGTGTAACCTTTGTATGGATTGCAGGTAATATGGTATGGTGCCAGGGTCGCCGTTGCATTCGGCCGGATTTGCGATCTTGCTGGGAGTTAGTAGTTGGCACTTGGCAGTGACACCTGCTGCGTCGTCGACGGATGAGCGTACTAGGGGGAGTACCCGAGTACGGGTACCCGTCTCTTTTGCTAATCATACTGCGCTGCCGGCATCGGAGCAGAACATTATATTAGGTGATGCATGAATGCATGATCAATACATGATCCACTGATCAGGTCCGCACTTTTTCCATCATTGATCAGCCGACGCTTCGCCCCTGCTGTTGTTACCTATCGCTCTAGCTACTTTTGCTTGCTTGTTTATTTACTGATGAAACTTGACATAGTTTATTCTGCTGCATGTCTTCCAGAGGATGAGTGAGATCTGGGCTTACCATCAGGAACATCCAGAAGATGGCAGCTCAGGACTGGTTGTGGGATGGATTCCTTTGTTTTCCTGTGAAACTACATCCTTGAGGCTTTGCCACATGCTGCATGGAAAGAAGCATCTGAAATTAAACCGGTTGGCCTCTGGCCATTCTCTGAACTTTTGTGGATCTATGGTTTACTCCAGAGAAGTACATTAGAGTTGATTCTGCTGTATGTCTTCCAGAAAATGAGATTTGAAGTATTCAGAAGATGGCAGATGAGACTGGCTGGGTTGGCTCTTGTTTTCCTCTAAACTACCGCATCAGAGACCCTGAGGATTTGTCACATGCTGGCATGGGAGAAGCATCTGAAATTGAACCAGTTGACCTCTGGCGATCCTCTGAACCTGAACCCACTGGTTTGGCTCGGCGCTTTCTTTTTCGGCGATGGTGAAGTGGTCTGTGGTCTCACTCCGACACTGCCATAATGTGAGGCGAGCCGTGGAGAGGCGGCGGACAAGGCCGCTGGTGGTGCTCCCTCCCCTAAATAAGTGTCGTTTTTGGATTTCTTATAGAAAATACATACACTATTTATATCTTCAAATAAATTTATTAAAAAACTAAATTTAAATATCTATCTAATAATATTAATTTTATATAATAAATATTAATATTTATTATATATATATTTAGCTAAAGTTGTTTATCAGAAAATAAAAATAATAGTTATTTAAAGACAGAAGGAGTACCGGTACTGTCATCAGTCACCAGAGACAGCACACAGACAGCAGCATTCCCTTGGTTATGGCAGCCCAGCCTGCCCGTGGAAACATGCGTTTTGTGCTGTTGCTGCTGCCCATGCGGCCTGAACGACCCCGGTTCCGCAACTGGGCCTCGTTAAGATTCCAAAGTTTTTTACTCTCTTTTTATCACATTAAATTTTTAGATAAATATTAAATATAGATAAAAAAAATAACTAATTACATAGTTTGATTGTAAATTACGAGACGAATCTTTTGATTAATTACACAGTTTGATTATAAATTACGAGACGAATCTTTTGAGCCTAGTTAGGCCATGATTGGACAATAATTGTCAAATACAAACGAAAGTGCTACAGTGTCAAATATTGATTTCAAACCTCAATCTAAACAAGGCTCTACTCGTGACTGCAGCCTGATGGCGACGACACCAGCGTCACCGTGTCCACGCCCAGATGAGGGGGGGGGGGGGGGGGGGGGATTCCACGTCAGCCATTAAAAAAAAGTATGTGAAAAAGTTCAGCGGTCTTTAGCGCTACTGCTTTAATTTTTTTTTTGTCCTCCATACCACTGCCGTCAGATTGAGCTCTAACAATGTCAAACTGGAGGTGTGAAAAGTCAAAAATACACTTAAATCTAAATATGTCATTATTATTTTTTGAATATCTTAACGACTTTAAATAAAAAAACTAAAAACTAAAAAGTCGTAAATCTCTCTTTCACGTCCAAAACTAAAAAGTCGTAAATCTCTCTTTCACGTCCACAACCTTTAGAGCGTGTGCCGGGCAAAGCGGACGGCTCGTGCTCCCTCGTTTCAGATCCGACGGCCATCACGGTCCCTGCTAGCCTTAAAGCAGAAGCATCCTCGCCCCCCGCTCCGTCAGTTACCAGTCGGCTGCTCTGCTCCCACCTCCGCACTGCCGCCCGCCTCCCTCGCCGTCGGGTCCGTCCCCCGCGCCCACCATTCATAACCCCCTCAGTCCCCACCTCCCACGCCACCCTCACCTCACCTCACCTCACGCATTGCACGCCCCGCCGCAGATCGGGAGCGCGCCCCCCCTCCCCAATGGTTAGCGCGTCCAGCCTGCTGCTCCTCTCCTCCGTCCGGGACCTCGCCTCCTGCGTCTCCGACGGCGCCGTCCGCGTCGCCTGCACCACGCCGGCCTCCACGCTCGTCGCCTCCTCCTCCTCCTCCCCGGCCACACTCTCCGTCACCGCCACCTACCACGCCTGCGCCTCCCCGCCGCTCCTCCTCCGCCTCACCTGGGCGCGCTCCCCCGTTGGGCCTCCGACGCTCTCCTTCGCCGGCCCCACCGCCTCCTCCCCCGCCGTCCTCCTCCGCCGCCGCAAGGGCACCCGCTCCCTCCCCTCCTCCTCCTCCTCCGACGACCACCACCCCCCGCTCGCCCTCTTCTGGGACCTCACCGCCGCCAAGTATGCCACCGCTGCCGCCGACTCGTCCCCGGAGCCCGTCTCGGGGTTCTACTTCATCGCCGTAGCCAACGCCGAGGTCGTGCTCGCGGTCGGCGACCTCGCCGCCGAGTTCGTGAAGGCCAAGTTCGAGGGCCAGATCCCCAAGGCGCGGTTCCACCCCGTAGCCCGCGCGGACCGCGTCTTGGCGGCGCCCAACGCGATGCACGCCGCGCGGGTGCGCTTCGCCGAGGGCGCGCCGGAGCACGAGGTCACCGTCGGCTGCGCCACCACCTCCGGGGGCGGCGGCGAGGAGCTCTGGGTCAGCGTCGACGGCAAGCGCGCCGTGCATGCACGCAGGCTGCGCTGGAACTTCAGGGGCAACCAGACGGTCTTCGTCGACGGCGCGCCCGTCGACGTCCTGTGGGACCTGCACGGCTGGTGGTTCCGGGACCCGCCGGGGTGCGCCGTCGTGATGCTGCGAGCCAGGAGCGCGCTCGAGAGCAGGCTCTGGCTCGAGGAGGAGGCCGCCGCGCCGGGCTTCGCGCTCGTCGTGCAGGCGTTGAGGGCCCCGCCTTGATGGCCAATTCTTCAGGTCAATGCTGCTGCTCACCATGCTTTGCTTCCTCTGGCCACTGCTTCGCTCGCCATGCTTTGCTTCCTCTGGTCACTGCTTCTCAATGACTTGGAAAATTTGGTGGAATTTAGCGAATCCAACCAAACCAAGATGGGACTGGTTGTGCTTACAGTATTTAGGTTTGTAGATTCTAGTGTGCCAAATGAGTGAGTTCGGGAAGACACCATGAAAATGTGGTATACAGGGAGGAGAGGATCATATCCTTCTTTTTCATGCTTTTCCTCTTTTCCAGATAATTCTAGCTGTGTGCTCGTACAGTTAACAAAGGATTATACATAGAGTTTGTTTGATTCTGCATTTCTGCTGTGTGCAAAAGATCAGGTGGTGTACAAAAGCTTGCAAATTTCTGCTTGCTGTACGCTTTCCATACCTCCATTGCTTCTGGTCTGTTCTGATGCAATGCAGCAATACGGTGCTACAAATGAAATGATTCTGGCACAATTTCAGAGTGGTACAGCGGCACTGTGGTGCCTATACCACGCACTGCATGGATATCTTCATAGATTACTGCACATTGCCATCTAATATATCGCACGACCATTCTTTACGACACACTTGTGCTCCAATTTGGTTCTCAAGTTTTGCTGATTCCTGCCATCAACCACATGTTTTGCAGCCTATCGTATCATTGCATTTGTCTTTCGCCCTGCCTAAGTCGATAATTGCTGCTCTCTGGTCCTTGTAATTTCAACAGCTATATAGCGATGTCCATGTCCCTGTCGTAATTTATCGCCACATGACTGTCTCTGTTTGCAAAGTCTGACGAGGGCGTAATGTGACGATGCACTTGGTGTTGGTGCCAAGCTGTGCCTGCATACAACACAAGTGGAGGACGGGTTATTGCTTCTCCTTCCCAGATTCTACTCTCGTGAGAGCTTCACTTTCCTGCTGCCTCTCAGGAGAGAATAGATTCTGCTGTGTTTTTTTTTGGTTTTGTTTCTCTCTCAAGTTTATCTGATACTCCAAGCCAAATTGGCAAATTGGATAGCAGCCGAAAGAGACTGATGATGGTGTCACCCATCATGTGAGCATCATCATATCTGATACTCTATTTGCCAAGCAACCATGTTGCCACGCTAGGACGAAATTCTGTGTTCTTTGTTTGTGTCTTGTTCCCCTTTTCATTTCCCTTATTTTTGTTTCTTAGCAAACCTACTAGTACAACAACGTGCAACTATGCATTCTTAAACATACGAACATGATTAATCTGATTACGCTGCTGCATCCTTTTTTTCACTGTGTCTGGATTTTAGTTAGACCTTGTCAAGGAATTGGTACAAGAGGCTCATGCCCCAGATGACAGTTCTCGGCACGGCACGTCGGCAGCCATGGAAATTGGAATCTGGCCAACTTCATCGTGGTTTGTGAGCTGTATTGCCCTGATTTGGAGTTGGCCAAATGCAGGGTTGCTTTCACGATTTATTACTCATTGCTTTCAAGTTAGGCAATCGTGTTTATAGACTGATGAATGGCGATACTGCTTGTAGATGACAAGTGTGCCGAGTTGGTGCTGGCAGTTCTCTTGATGCTGTTTCGGATATGCCCTGCCTTAAACTAGCAGGCCTATCATTGATTCTTCACTGCAGCACGTCTGGAAAACTCGATTATAGTAGTGAGCAACCTGGGAAGTGTGAACTATGTTTTGATAAGATTAAGGCTTGCAAGTCTGGTGCCCCCCACCCCAGTCTTTCTTTGGTCACTCTATGCGCATTCTTACTCGGTTCAATTCCAATTCTATTCTAGAGGTAGCGAGTCTTACTGGCTGCACAAGTCTATTGTCGCAAGAATGGTTCAATGGTAGAGTTGAACAACTACCAAATCATCACGCCCATGATAGTAGTTGCAGATATTGTGTGCCCTCCCTTTGTCTCGACTGTGTCGCTGAGCTGTGCAAATGGCTCCTGAATTTCATGAATGACGATCGCAGGCACGGTGGCCATTATGTAATTAGGAAGATCAGGATTATTACCATCTCACAGAAGAAGAAATTATGATGCGAAAGTACACATCATGTTGTCCAGCCAATCATGGTAGTGGCAGGAGGACCCATTTCTTGCCATCCTTGTTGTGTAAGCCAGTATTTACTGGCTCTGAAGGACAGTGTGATGTTGTATTCCAGCCTCACCAAAAGGTCTTACTAAGCTTTGATGCAGCAGTTAAAGTAACAATGTCGTAGCTTGATGGATGGTTGTTTTTGTTTTAATGTTTTTACATGCTGTTACTTCACTGCTGTTCAAGTATAAGCGTTCGTACTTTGAAAATGATGTATGTATACACAAAAAGCATTAGGTAACCTGCAGCCGAAACCAGCCGGCAGCAAGCTGAAACGAACCGTTCCGTGCATGTCTCTGCTAATCTTGCTTAGCACCTTGCTTGACCCGGCTTGCGAGTGGCCCAGCTCGTTCCATGCATGCAGCACAAGCCCATCTCCTTTTTCTCTCCACGCGTTGTTGATGCCAGACCGGCCACGAGGCCCAGTATGCAGCCCGACCTGACCCAAGCAAGAACCAGACCACCACCGGCCTGCTGGCCCAGCTCGACCGCTGACCAACCCAGATTCGTCCGTCTCCCTGTTCCCCTTCATTTTCCACCTCCCCCGAGACCCCGACTCCCCCAGTCCCCCCACAAGTAAAGATGGCAACGGGCACAGAATGCCCGCATGCCCGCGGGCATGGAACCCGATGGGCAAGGATACGGGCACCACTTCTTGCCCGCGGGCACGGGCGCGGGCACCGTTCTGAACCCAGAGGATAGTTCTTCGCGGGCAAAGAAATTTACTATCCTCGCCCGCTTATCCGCCAGACCCGCTCCACAGGTCTGACATGTGGGACCTACAAGCAAATATATGTATATATACACGATTTGTTGTGAATATGTATCTTCGTATCTCTTGTAATGCACTATGGTTTATGTATATACTCAACCTGGCGGGCACACGGGCATGCCCGCGGGCATTTCATGCCCGCGGATGGAGGGCGCGGGCGTGGTTTGTTGCCCGTGGCGGGTCGCGGGCGCGGGCGCGGGCGAGAGATTTAGCTGGCGGGCGCGGGCATAAGAAGGCAGTATCCGCGGGCACCACGCCCGCTGCCATCTTTACCCGCGAGGCCGCGACTGCGCCGCGCGCGGTCCTCTGTCAGACTGTATACGCGCGGCGCCCGTCTCCCGCCAAGGCCCCAAGTTCCCAACCAACGCACCCACGCGCCGCCGCCGCCCACCATTCCAGCGCTAGGGGCATGTTTGGTTGCAACCCTTAATCATTTGCCTGGAGAAAGATGCTGCTTGCATGTTGCCTATAACTGCATTCGATTTTGCCTGGCAACCGCAAGGGTGACTGTTTGGTTGAACTTTATTGTCTGGGAAAAGAGGGCTGTGGGCCCTTAGAGAGTTCTCACGTTGATTAATGCCCAGGCAACAGCATGCAGCAGCCAAGCAGTTGATTTTGGTCGCCTTGGGAAGAAGCATATGCCTGGTCTAGGGTGCTGTCCATGGTTCCAACCAAATAGCTTCCAGGCAGCTATAGATTTTTCAGGCAAAACTGACCCAAACACACTCTAGAGGCATGTTTGGATTGAACCCTGGGAGAAAAATGCCTCGCCTGTAACTTGCCTGGAAGTTGACTGCACCTTGTTTGGTTGCAGACCTGGTGGGTTGCCTGCCCCAGGCATCTCCAGGCGTAGAAAAACGGTCGCCTGGCTCCTGCTGCTTCTTTGCCTGGATCAGTACTACTCCAATGACTGATTTAATTGCTTTAGCTATTTAACTACCGTGCATTAGCTACTTATAATTAAGGCAAAAGTACATTAGCTATTTTATTAAGGCAAACGTGTACCATTATGGATTAATTTAATATGAATACATATTTATTTCTATTTTATTAGCTTAATAATCTAAAATAAATCTAATTAAAATAACGTTTTTAGATTTATAAATAATTCTATATTTATTTAACTAATTAAAATATTTATACAAATATATTTTTTCGTAAAACTACAAAAGCTATATGCTAATTATATATCACAGACATCAGTTAACACACTGATATTATGAATATCTCCTCTTATTAACATTTTTAGGCACAGATCTCCAATCAAACAGACCTTCTTCAGACTGGCTTGGTCAGACAAAAATCATAACTTTCCAGGCAACTCTCCTGCCAAACAGGCCCTAGCTGCGCCCCGGCAACATGCCCCGCATCGCGAGCGCTGCCCGCGACCGGTGCCTGGAGCTGGAGCGCGTCATCGCCGGCCGCTTCAGCTCGGGAAGCATCGGCCTCGACGACGCCGTCAAGCTGTTCGATGAATTGCTCCCACTAGCCCGGCCCGCCTCGGTTCGCGCCTTCAACCAGCTCCTCACCATCGTCTCTCGCGCCAAGGGCAGGGGCTCCTCAACCTCTGCACCGGTCTCTTCAACCGGATGGCCCGTACCTCCCCCAACAAACTATCTCCCGACAGGTGCACCTACAACATCATCATCCACAGCTTCTGTAGCATGGGCCGCCTGGATTTCGCTTTCGCTGGCTTTGGCCTCATACTTAAGAAGGGCTTTAGGGTGGATGCCATAGTCATTAATCAGCTTCTTGATGGTCTCTGTGATGCAAAGAGGATGGGTGAGGCCATGGACATATTGCTCCGACGAATGCCTGAGTTTGGCTGCACACCCAATGTCGTCACCTACAACACACTTCTCAAGGGTTTCTGCAATGAAAAGAGAGCTCAGGAGGCACTTGAGCTGCTCCACATGATGGCTGATGATGGAGGTGGTAGCTGCCCACCAGACGTGGTGGCGTACAACACTGTCATCAATGGCTTCTTTAGAGAGGGTCAAGTTGACACAGCTTACGGCCTATTTCATGAAATGCTTGATCGGGGGATTTTGCTTGATGTTGTGACTTACAATACACATTGATGGCCTATGCAAAGCTGGAGCAGTTAGCAGGGCCGAGGGTGTCTTTCAGGAGATGATCCATAAAGGTGTTAAGCCAAATAATAGGACATATAATTGTCTGATCAATGGATATTGCAATACAGGACACTGGAAAGAGGTGGTTCGAACCCTCAATGAAATGTCCAAACAGGGTCTGCGAGCAGATGTTGTTACTTATAATTTGCTGCTGGACTATCTTTGCAAGAATAGAAACATCATAGAAGATAGAAAGATTTTTTATTCTATGATTGAAAAGGGCACAAAACCTGATGTAACTACCTGTAGCATTCTTCTTAATGGGTATGCTTCGAAAGGAGATCTTGCTGATATGCATGATCTCTTAGATCTTAGATCTTATGGTAGCACATGGTATTTCACCTAACCATCACGTCTTCAACATAGTGTTCTGTGCATATTCTAAAGGTGGTATGATAGATGGGACAATGCATATATTTGACCAGATGAGGTAGCATGGGTTGTGTCCTAATGTAGTCAGCTATGGAGCACTAATAGATGCACTTTGCAAATTGGGAAGGGTGGACGAGGCAATGCTTAAATTCAATCAGATGACCAAGGAAGACTCCTGATATTGTTGTTTTGAGCTCACTAGTGTATGGACTGTGCACCGTCGACAGATGGGAGATGGCTGAGGAATTATTCTCTGAAATGCTGAATCAAGGGGTCCATCCCAATGCCACGTTCGTCACCACAATAATGCGTAACTTTTGGAATAAAGGACGGGTCATGGAAGTTCAGAGTCTCGTTGACTGGATGGTACACCTGGGTGTGAGACCTAATGTTATCTCATATAATACATTAATAGATGGCTACTGCTTAGCTGGTAGGATGGAGGAAGCTATGAAGTTACTTGATGTTATGGTCTCGGCTGGTTTGGAACCTAATGTTGTTACCTATAATACTTTGCTTCACGGCTACTGTAGAGCTGGCAGGATAGACGATGCATTTAGACTTTTCCGAGAAATGTTGAGCAATGCAGTTACGCCTGGAGTTGCCACTTACAACACCATACTGCATGGTTTATTTCAGTATGGGAGATTTTCTGAAGCAAAGGAACTCTACCTCAATCATGAAGTTGTTGACAGCAAGTTGTTGACAGTTTTAGTTGCTTTCTGAAACTCTTGGGTAGACTTGGCTCAATCATGATTTTATACTGAAAATGCAGTACTTGACAGCAAGTTGTAGGACAGTTCAATCATGAGGCATGTTCACTGGTTGGTTTCTGGGCTGGTTTGAGCTGGCTGGTGCTGGTTTGTTGTGAGAGAAAAAACACTATTGGCTGGTTGAATAAGCCTGGCTGAAACCAACAAGTGAACAGGGTGATGAACTGCAATTGTTTTTACTGCAGGAAGTGATGCCATTCTCCTTGATGCTGAAACTCATGACTTATATACAGTTGAGACTAGCTCAACAGTGGGCAAAATTGTGCTGAGGTGAAATTTCTATTGAGTTATATGTTTTCTAGAAAAAGGTTTGCATTTTTAACAATTATCATTACTTCAGTGCAAATATGATGACTGTTTTTTTTTTTTTTTTGCTCTGCATCTGATTTGCCATCATTGATTTAGTTATATTCGTTTGCCAACTTTTTACAGGCTGAGAAGGTATTCAACCATGATTTATACTACAAGCGAACTGTGGATCATGTGGGAGAACCCATGACCCACTTGGAGGAAGAACCATGATGGGCGAACAGGTTGATTACAGTTCAGCAGAAATTCCAGTTTTATAGTACAAGGTTGGTCATCATGGCCACGGAATCTCGAGCACCAATTCTAAACAATTTCCAGGTAAACTCATTCTTATGTTTGAACATCCGGACCAGATAACGAATCAAGGACACCAGCCACTGCCAGAAAATAGCCAGGTAGTTTGCCTTCTTTGGTTTCACTTCAGGCCTTGGCCCAAAGAGACCTTTGTACAGCTCCTTCTGCTTTTCGTACAGAGCCTTGTCTTGTTCCGCGAGCAACCGGAGCTCCCGAAGGATCTCCTTGTCTTCTGGGGAGTATTTCTTCGCCTTTTTGGAAATCCTCCCTGGCGGATTCTGTCTGGCCAAGTTCAGATTTAGCTTTTCCTTGCCTGAACAGTGCTTTCACATTACTTTCGTCTTCTGACAAGACCTGAACAATAAGATTACAGAAAGGATCAGCCATCAAATCAGTAATTTTCCAGACAAAGCAGGGTAATTTTTCAGTAGGATGTAGGAACATGGGATTGTTCAATTGATCAATCATATAAAATTGGCACTTTTAAAAAAATGAAAAAGGTGCAAAATCAGCTGTTTGATAACTGTAATGCAGAACCTTGCATGTTGATATTTGAATTCATTTAGGCCACATGAGCTTAGTTGCTACAAGTCTTTACATCATTTTTAAATAGACATGTTTTTAATGTCAGAACATAAAATCATATATAGTTTATGTGAACGTCTACACAAACTAGAAAAATGCACTCATAGATGTAAATCATGTATTGACGACTGAGTGTACTCATGAGCATAGTAGAATAACGTAGGATGCTACATTGAACAATAGCTTCATTGAATCTATTTAGTTTGATAAGGCATGCAGCCATGTTGAGATGACATGGATTTTTCACAGCCAAGGCCATGTCTCTGTACTTCCCAAACAATTGAAACATGAAATCGTCTCCCATGTACGCAATTGCCTGTAAAAGGGAACAAGTAGAGGACTGAAATCAGAATTCTGCGAGAACTACAAGCATGCTGCATGCCAAAAGTAAAGAATGCCACTAACCATTTCATATTGCTGCTTGGCCTCCTCAAGCTGCTTTTCTTTGAAATACTCATTGCCTTCAATCTTTCTCCTGTCTGCAGCTGCAATCCTCTCCTCAACTGTCATGTCACTTCGGGCTTTCCCCTGATTCACAGTTTATCATCATTGTACTAGAAAATCATAATAGCATGCAAAGTAAGCTGTTAAAATTTATGGAGTTGATGGATGAAATTGCATGCGGACGAGCAAAATTGAGTATAAAATAAGTGAAGTGACTTTTGTGGCACCTTTTCCAAGTACTAGTTCAATCGGATACTGTTCCTGCCACGTATCCTCAAATTTATTAGATGATCCTTGAACCCATGCTCTATAGTGCACTGCGACACAAGATTCAGAAAAGAAAAAGGTTAATTCACTGTTGTTCTCCTTTGAAGCACTTGTCATAATGCTAGATCAAAATGCATGTGCATGCTTCATTCCAATAGCAAAAGCTTTGACATGCGATGAAAGAATTAAGCAACTTTCAACAAAAGAAGGATCAAATTTGAACTTTTGAGAATTGACATGATCATTAGACTAGAAATAAAAAATAGGTGTTGTTACTCGATGAGTCGATGAACAGAAAAGGAGATGTGGGTCACTTTTGATAAATAGAAAAATGATGAAACCTGATGTTTTGAAAATTGACACCAGCATTAGAGCAACAAACTGAATAGGTACCGGCAAAAGATATTAGTACTCAGTGAATGCAAAAGAGTAACAGGAAGGCACAATTAGTATGAAATATCAAGAACTCTAAGCCTCCAGCCCTCCACTAGTTTACATGGCAAAGTGTCTAGTCTGTTTCTGTTGAGAGCAGCCTATACATAGAGAACTTGTTTACATATTCCCATTTCAGTAGTAAAAATGTTATTCGCATTGAAAGCAAGCAAGGCCATTAGCATCTCATGATCATAATCATGCGAAAGAGAACGAAGTTGGTGAACATGTAAAGTTATATATGTTGCCCCAAATTGTTATGAGGGGGGAACAGTGCAAACAAACACAAACGGGATATGAATATAATAGAATAGAACACAAACCAGTCTTATCTAGAAAGTAGAAACTAACATCCCAAGCACTAGGACGGACCATTTATGCCATTACTCACCAAAGCACGTCGCAAACTTTAAGGGTCTCTTGCCATGGCCTTCTTTGATGACTTGTTTCCTAAACTTTATCACGAAGGACCTCCATATCAAACGAGACCACGGGTGGGGCACTGCCATCCTGGGGAGGTTCAGTATGCACAAAAGAGGCCTCTTCCACTGTTATCTCATTATCACTGGAGCCTGAGAATCAGAGAAAGAACCAAGAGGAAAACAGAGATGAGGATTCAGAAACTGCTCGCCATCTCGATACAGAGTCCAAATTTCACTATCTAGCCACATTACAATTCAGGAAACTGTCCTGCAGAAGCTGTGAAAAAGCAGAATTCGAAACCGTCTCATTGTAAAGTAGCGCCCAACTTGCTCTAATATTCCAAATCCCAACAGAAAGCGCAGACAGATATCCAAAACAAAGAGCCCCAAGCCCCCAAGTGAGGTGAGCCGGCAAGCCAACAGGGAGCTCCACGGAGCAGTGGCCACGCGTGGGGGCGAGTTATAGACGGAGAGGTAGTTCCTCGGAGCGAGGAGGGGACTCACCAGCGGCGGCGGCGGCTGCAGGCGCCGTGCAGCCGCCGCATCTTCTTCGACGGCCATCGCTGCGGGTGTCTAGCCGGGAGACGGCCGGCCGGCGGAAACTTCTAGGCTGCACGGGTTGGATGGTGAATTTACTGGCGTGCTGCAGTGCAGAGTATTCAATTCAAATCAAAGTGGATCAGTCCATCCACCATGGATCCGGGGTTGTACGCAGTGAAGAAGGCGAGAAGATGAAGACGACTTCGATCTTTCTTGGGCCCAAGGGCCCACTGGTAGGTAAGCTCCACCGTACCGGCCCACCAAATCACCATCGGGGTCATGCGAATTCTTTTTATTTTTACTTGGATCGTGCCCCGTGCGTTGCTACTCCTGCCAACTTGTACGTTCTGAGGTTGTTGCTACTCCTGCCGCCGTGCTGCACGCTGTTGTTCTCAGCAAGCCGATGGATCTCCATAGCCACCTTTCGTCGAGCACCTCGTTTACATCAGAAACGCCGACTAAGCCAGAGGGGTGGGAGGCTCTGTCGCCGTGGTCCTCGCGACGAGTCGGGGTCACCGGGAGGAGGTTTCCGCGGCGGCGACGTTTCTTGCACTTGCAGGGTGGGGGCGCCGGCGTGTGAGCGGGGGCTCCGTGACGTCGATTTCTCTCTTGACGACGGCGTCATGCGAGGGAGATGGCGACATCGTCAACCGCGTGATGGAGGAGGTCGCCGTTGCCGTGAATGGCGCCGGCGATGATGGGTGATGCCGTTGCGCCCAAGCCGCGAGCAACGGGGCGGTCCGTCATTGCTGCTCCAGCTGTCGAGCTGCTTCCGCAACGGGCCGCCATTGCCGCCAGCCAGTGCTGGTCCTAGGTCCTCCGGCGATCTCGTCGTAACGGTCCCTCTTGGCCATGTATAAAATCTTATAATATATAGACGTTAATTTTACTTGCAAAACAAAAGCAAATTTAATAACATATTTTTAATTTAACATGTCTGATAATTATCGAGAAATAATATAGATTAAGGAATATATTTGTAGATGTATAATAATTATCGAGAAATAATATAGATTAAAAATAATATATTCGTTTTCTTTTTTCATCCATGACAAATGTTTCTTAGGTAACATTCTAAAATTCTAATATGTAAATTAGAAGAAAAATATGACTATATGGGTACAAAGTACTAGAAGTCTAGAATACTATACAAATAATTATTTTAGATTAAAAATAAAAAGAAAAAAATACCTTGGGCCTAAACAACTAATCGGTGATCGTAATTCATAAGAAGCAAAGAATCAAGATGTCGTCGTCGTGGAGCCCTGCCTGGTCGCCGTCCTCGGGCGTCGTGTCCATGTCTCCGGTAGTCTAGCTCTTCGCGGCGGCGTGGCTCGCCAGCTCCGCGCGTGTAAGGCGCACATCCCGAACTCACGATCGGAGTGTATTGTGTGCAGCGTGACTCCTCGCCTCTTCTCTACCCGAGGGTCGTGGGAAAAGGAAACTAGAAAAGAAATGTCAATGTTGTCTTTTTGGACCGCCTAACCAGCTTTATATCTCTCTTCTTATTAGTTTGCTGATGTTTTATGGACTATAGAACCTGTGGGTTTATATACCTGAGCTTGGGCCCCTCCTCTGCTTGGACCCTCGGCCGTCGCACCTCCTAGACTACCTTAGGGCCGGCACTGTTGCCGCTGACCGTGTGGAGAGATGGGATGGATTTTTGGCGCGCAACAATCATCTTGCGCGCGTCTAAATCTGGATCCGAGCGCACCCGCAGCAGGATCCGCGTCGTCGACTCGAGAGGACGACCCTGTACAACGGTCCTCTAGGCCTTGTTTAGATTGCCTCAAAGTTCCAAGTTTTTTCACTCTCTCTCCATCACATCAATTTTTGGACGCATGCATGGACCATTAAATGTAGATAAAAAAGGTAACTAATTGCACAGTTTGGTTGTAAATCACGAGACGAATCTTTTGAGCCTAGTTAGTCCATGATCGGACAAAGTTTGTCAAATACAAACGAAACGTGCTACAGTGTCCAGATTGCAAAAATTTGCAATCTAAACAAGGCCCTAGTTGGCGATTTGGTCTTGGACCACGAGCCCTTGCCGTCGCCTCACGAGACGATGGCACCGTCTCCTCACCATACGAGGGTGTTTTATGCAAAAATTACCGGACACACACGGCACTCGACGGCTCGTTGTACGTGCCCTCCTGAGGACGGCGGCCATCGCTGTGGGTGTCTGGCCGGGAGACGGCCGGTCGGCGGAAACTTCTAGGCTCCACGGGTTGGGTGGTGAATTTACTGGCGTGCTGCAGTGCAGAGTATTCAATTCAAATCAAAGTGGATCAGTCCATCCACCATGGATCCGGGGTTGGGTGAGCCTGTATTGTACCCAATCCGTACGCAGTGAAGAAGGCGAGAAGATGAAGACGACTTCGATCTTTCTTGGGCCCAAGAGCCCACTGGTAGGTAAGCTCCAACGTACCGGCCCACCAAATCACCATCGGGGTCATGCTATCATGCATGCTGCTGCTGCATCACGCGCTTCACATTCTTTTAAGAGGTGCCTGCCCTAAGACAGAGACCTCTGGACAGGAGCTTCAACTTGCACATCCAAACTTCATTGTGTAAAAATAAAATGCAGATCATCACCAGGCACTAAATATAAAGAGCCATGCAGATCGAGCGGTGAAATATTGCAGTTACAAATTCTTGAATCACATGCAGCTAACATCTGCAGACTGCAGTGAGCTCCAGACAGAAACCATTGCTAATTTCGCTGCCGCCGCTGTATATTTACATCATTAGCGCCCTAGCTAAGCTATGTTCACCACCGCTAACACTAACAGCCTCCGCATGAAACGATTTTTTTTTATTATTTTTAACCTTTTTTAAAATAATATTTTAAAAATAACCCTACGCAAACTATATTTGTGTGCGGTGACCCTTTTGCACGCGCTAGCGCTCGTGGCGCGGCAGGAAGCGACTGCCGTGCCACATGCACTGGCGCAGCGCCGAGGCGCGAGTCGTGCCATCCCGCCTGGCGTGGTAGCGCCTCTACACCAGGCACGCGCTGGCTTCCCTCCTCCTCTTCCCTTTCTTTCTTCTTCATCCATCCAGTAATCCCGAGCCCGAGCTAGACCCTATTCCGGCCGGCCACCGCCACCCCTAAATCCCCCCAAATCTGGCGATTTTTGTTTGTGAAAGTAGTTGGAATCGTTAACCGCAACGTGTGGAAGGTATCCCTCAACTTTTTCCTTTGTTTTACCGTTCCGTTTGGTAGATCGGAGAATATTTAGGTGACCTAGGGTTAGGTTGTTGATTTGAATATTTGATGAAATGATATATTTTTATGTGTTAGATGATGCTTATGTCATATGAAATAGACTCTCTGCCCGCGATATTGATGTGTAGAACTTGTTGAATGGTTCGATTTAGGTAGATATTCAGTGGTGGCCTTATTTGTTCCTCCCATTATCCCCACCTATGAACTTCTTCTTACATATACAGTTAGTAACTGTATTTTACTGCACTTTGTTGGAGCGGTATAGCAGCCTAAAGATTTAGGGTGCCTTAGGTTGGGCTTTCCAACATGCTTTTGCTTTTGCAAAAGCCAAAAGCCAACCAAATGGCTTAAAAGCCATATGTGCTTTTGCTCCAGTACAAAATCAAAAGCATCTTCCCCTTGCTTTCAAGTGCTTTGGGGGCAAAAAATTACCCACCTGCCACTGGTTATGAACGTACCGGTTCGTTTCCTCCACCGTTCTATTTCTCCCGCATGCACAATCCTCCGTCCGCCTCCTCCCCCGCACAGCAACCGTCCGCCTCCTCCCGCCGCCCTCGACAACCCGCCTCCCGCCGCACCCTGCCCCCGGACGGCCGCCGTCACCGCACGCTGCCCGTCACACCCCGCCGGCTGCCGGACATCGCACCCCGCCGCCCGCCCCACCCAAGGTTTGATTCTGTTTTCTGATCTGTTCGATTCCCATTTTCTGATAAACAGATGAATTGATGTGTTGTAAACCAACTACCTGGCCTGTTTGAGGCGAATTAATACTAGCGATTTAGATGAATGTTAGATTCCTCCATGGACTTCAAATTTTGTGACATGGGCTCTGATTTCTTCTCCGTTTTGTGACATGGGAACGGTGCATCTCTTGGAGGGTTGTGGTGCCCTTACACCATGTGGAGAATGAGGATACCATGAATACCATTTGTACTACGATAGCTGATGCTTTGGTTAGTGCGAGAGGAGGACAGTAATGTTGAGGGATGGCATCATTGTATAAGCCTTTTGATGGATATTGTTCTATTTATGAGGACTGATCACTTTGTTGGATGACGAACATATAAAATTTATTTTTTTCCTTTCTAAAATAGTCATTTACATGCGAATTAGTGAACACATTATTTTGTTACGAGCAATTTGCATATAAACAGACCATCAGACCTTTAGGGGCATTACAGGTATTTCTTACACAGCCTACAGTTTCACAGCTGCTCTAGCCAAACGGTCTTCTGTTTTTCCCACTGCTGCTTTTCTACAGCCCACAGTTCATAACAGCTTTTCCAAAAGCCACAGCCCAACCAAACACACCCTTAGTCCCATTTGAATGATATGTTCTTTTTTTCTACTAGGAAATGGAGGTTTAAATGATTTCAAAGGCATTGCATTCTGATTTCTGAAGTCAAAGGTTTAAATGATAGGTTCTTTTCTCATGGATATCTTTAGGAGCTAGAACTGCTATATGTTGCAATCACTGTGTAGTGTGTACTATTTTAAGTATATTTGACCTCTTGCTTAAACTGAATGTTAAGGAGAAAATAGCTAAGTTTACTACGCTATGTCACTAGTAGAAAAGAATTAACCTGTTAGAGAATAGCAATATGATATTATACGGGGAACTATATATGATCCTTAAATCTTGAATAAAACATGAAAGAGCCTCCATTCTAAGTTTATTTGATTGCAAGCAGTCATTGGCAAGGGACAAAGTTTGTTCCTCCAGGGCACTGACTTCAGTCCGCAATGGTCCTAACATCGTGAAATGACCATTTAGATCGACCTTCAGTCTTCTGTTTTCAATCTCAACAGCATTCATTTTGTCCTTGAGCTCATCTACATATGAGTTTCTTTGTATGATTTCTTCCTTCAGCACATGGTTGCCTTGAGTTCAGCACATGGTTGGTTGCCTTACCTTATAGATTGTTAATGGAGGCTAAGACACATAACTGTCTTTTCTAAATGCAATGTCTTTAAATGTTGCCCTCATGTCTGTCCACTATATGAAAGCTGGTAGTATGCTCAACCCGGCTAATTGTGTATATGATAGCTGGTAGTATGCTCAACCCAGCTAATTGAATTTTATCTGTTCTTTTAGTTTCCTGGTCTTTGGCAATTTTTGTCACATGCTCATAGCCAACTTCTTTTACTTTCAGCATTGTGGACATGTACCTCTGCATTATGATTTACATGTGCTCTTGTTCAAGTATCTGTTCCAGATGCAATTCATGGGTTGGTCCAGTCTGTCAGCAGGGAAGGATAAGTGAAGTCTCTTTTTCAGATTAAAATCAGCTTGGACAATGGGCTAACGATTGCATCGTCCGAGCCACTTAGTGCCTAGTATGTTTCTTATGGTACCTTTTTCACGTTCTACTGATATGATGCTGCTTACCTAAATCCTGTTTTAATACCATAACTATATGTTTCTGACATGTATCAGTGGTCCTTTTCTTTTCTTTCAGCACCTCTTTGTTTATGGACCTGCTAAACTTGCCCTGCAAATTTGCAATGCCCTGAAATGATCATGCTTGTAGGAGTGACATGGTTAAAGATGTAGAAAGCTGCAGTCGCTTTCGAGTTTCCATTTATCCTGTTTTATCCTCGAGTTGGCAAGGCATGCTACAAGACCGTGATCTCAGGCTAGGAAGAGGAGTCATCCTTATGTTTTATCATGCATGATCTAGTTGAGACTGACGTCTGTTTTGTTTATGTGGTGCCGTGAGAACAGAACTTATAGTTAAGACTGCATGTGTGGCTGAAGCTTATTTACATGTCCTTTTGTGGTGTTCATGATTTTTTGAGGTGTCAGATTAGCATATGTAGCGCTTGTTTAGTTCCCAAAAAATTTCCTAAAAAATGCTACAGTAGCCATCACATCGAATCTTGTGATATGTGCATGGAGCATTAAATATATAGACGAAAAAACTAATTGCACAATTTGGTTGGAAATTGTGAGACGAACGTTTTGAGCCTAATTAGTCCATGATTGAACAATAATTGTCAAATAAAAACGAAAGTACTACAACATTTAAATTTCCAAAATTCCTGAACTAAACACGCCTGTATTGTTTGAAAGCTGGTACAGTTGCTGCTAGCTAGCTGCTGTAGCCGCTGCCGCAGCCAGAGCTGCAGCAAGCACTACCGAACGGAGCCCCTACTCATTTACTGTTCACGACACTCACATGAGCATGTTTTCTCTCTGTTACTAAAATGAACTATGAGCGGGTGAAACCAATATTTTTTTTTTAGCTCCAACGGCTCCGGTGGTTGACTACATGATGAAGGAGTCCAACACTATGCTAAAAAGTTTTTTTTTGCTGGCGGGTGAAAGACCACTGTCCTGGCGGGCGGAGCACCCGCCAACAACTTTGAGCAAGCACAAATGGCTCCCTGTGCTGGACCCGTCAGTACAGTGGCTCTCTGTGCTGGCCGGTGGTTAATCACCCGTCAGCACAGTTGATTTTTTATTAAAAAAAGCATGCACAGGTCGCCGCCGCTTCTGCTCCCACGCTGCCGCGCCATCGACGACCGCTTCTGTGTCCGCGCGTGCTGCAGCATCCCGGCGTTCCTGGGCCCGAGCGCTCTCCCGAACCTCACCTTCCTTCGCCTCGACAGCAACCGCCTCTCGAGCCCCATCCCACCCCGTGCTTCTCCGTAACGAATCGGCCGGTGACGGGGTAGTAGGCTGCAAGCGCGTCGGCGAGCGCGCCCTGGAGGTGGTCGACGAGGCGGGCGGTGGGGAAGGGAGCACGCCCGCCTGGAGGCCCCCGCCGCCGAAGCCGCGCTCTCTGAAGCCATGCCCACCCGCCCGCTGCTGCCGCGCTGCTCCTCCCCGCTCGTAGGCAATGAAGAGCCAGGCGCCGTCGTACGACCCGAAGCAGCGTGAGCTGTGCGGGAGCGGCGGAGTGCCGAAGCCACGCCCGCCCGGGCGCTGCTGCTGCGCTGCTCCTCCCCGACCGCTACTACCGCACTACTCCTCCCCGCTCGTAGGCGATGAAGAGCCAGGCGTCGTCGTACGACCCGAAGCAGCGCGAGCTATGCGCTGCCGCCGAGTGGAGAGAGAGGATGGGAGAGAGAGAGAGAGAGGGAGTGGAGAGACGAGAGCTTAGTTTGGTTTTGATAAATTGATAAAACTTTAAGTGCTAATTTAGTTTATCAAGTGATCATAAGATAGGTAGCACATTTTAAGTGGTGAAGTAAATAAAGATCATAATATGATGATGGTGATGCCATGATGATGATCAAGTGCTTGGACTTAAAAAGAAGAAAGAGAAAAACAAAATGCTCAAGGCAAAGGTATAAATGACAGAAGCCATTTTATTTTGGTGATCAAGATACTTAGTGAGTGTGATCACATTTAGGATTGATAGTCGTACTATTAAGAGAGATGAAACTCGTATCGAAATGCGATTATCAAAGTGCCACTAGATGCTCTAACTCATTGCATATGCATTTAGAATCTAGTGGAGTGCTAACACCCTTAAAATATATTTATGAAAATATGCTAACACATGTGCACAAGGTGATACACTTGGTGGTCGGCACATTTGAGCAATGGTTAGGAACTTTACCGGCGGAGTGGTGCGGACAGTCCAACGGTGCCACCGACGTCCTATACAAAAAAAAGACAGAGGTCACTGTAAGTGACCGGACGCTGGTCTCGAAAGGACCGGCGCGCCCGGTTAGTAGCAGCAGCGAAGACGCTGGCGTCGATCTCTGATCGGACACTGGGTCACTTAGTGACCGGACGCTGGAGGGGTGTGTCCGGTCTTGCTGACGTGGCAGCACACAGGGGAGACGCCATGTGACCGGATGCTAGATGAGTCCGATCGAGCATGACCGGACGCGTCCGATCGTGAAAAATCATTTCTGGATGCTTACTGGAAATGACCGGACACTGAGGTCCAGCGTCCGGTCACTTTGGAGCAGCGCGTCCGGTCATCACTTGACCGTTAGGATCGGGCGCTCAATAGTTGAAGAGAGGGGACACGTGGCGTGCATCGCACGACCGGACGCTGAGGTCTAGCATCCGATCAATATGACCGGAGCGTCCGGTCACCCCGTGTTGTGCCCAGTGAAAGGGTACAACAGCTCTGTTTCGTGGGGGCTTCTATTTAAGCCCCATGGCTAGCTCAAGCTCATTCTCTTGGCCATTTTGCATTGATATAGCAACCTTGTGAGTTTAGCCAAAGCCCTCCCACTCATCTCTATTATTGATTCATCATCTTTGTGAGTTTGAGAGAGAATCCAAGTGCATTGCTTGAGTGTTTGTATCTAGAGGCACTTGGTGTTCGTGTTTTGCTGCGGGATTCGCTTGTTACTCTTGGTGGTTGCCGCCACCTAGACGGCTTGGAGCAGCGAGGATCGTCGAGTGGAGAGTGGTGATTGTCTTCGGCTCCGATCATGGTGATTGTGAGGGGTTCTTGACCTTTTCCCGACGGAGAGCCAAAAGGTACTCTAGTAGATTGCTCGTGGCTTGTGTGATTCTCATCTTGTGTTGGTTGTGCGGCACTCTATTGAGGATTTGGCGTGTGATGCCAATTAGCACATTGTGTCATCATTTGATTCCGAGGTGATTGGTCTTCATTGTTATTCATTCTTGTGATTGATTGGCTCCTTCCTCGACACGACGGTATAACCTTCTTGTCCACTCTCTTTACTTTACCGCAAACAAGTTGTCAAGCTCTTTAATATAGCTAGTTGTAAGAGCTTGTTAGTTTGGTTAGTGTGGCTCTTTAGTTAGCTTTTGAGAGCTCACTAACTTAGTGTAGTGTCATTGCTATTGTGGGGATAGAAACTATATAAACTAGAATTATGGTAGGTGGCTTGCTTTTTATTGGGCTAGCGCAACACTTGCTTCGCCTCATAATTGTCTAACCGGTTTGTTAAGTGTTGTTGTAGATATTTTTAATAGGCTATTCACCCCCCCTCTAGCCATTAGGACCTTTCAAGAGAGGGAGAAGGGATAAGGACGCCAGTGGAGAGAGAGGGAGTGGAGATAAGGACGCCAGCGGAGAGAGGGGAGTGGAGAGAGAGGGAGAATGCAAAAGGATGCGCGGGGTTGTGAGCAAAATTTTGGAGGACGCGCGGGAGACAACACGCCAATTTTTTGGTTCTTTTGTGCTGGCGGGTGCTCCCCCGCCGTCACAAGGAACCATTGTGTTGGTGGGTGCCAATCACGCCCGCCAGCACAATTGCCTGTGCCAGCACAAATCGTTTCTGGCATAATGTGACCAGCTCGCAACCTCGTTCGGTGGCTACGTCACGATGCACAGCTGCTTGGACTTCTTGGTCGGTGACATCGTCGAGGTGTACATCAATCAAATCTAGGAAGGCTGAGTAGCTCATCACAAAACAAGGGGCACGTTCGAGTGTCTCAAGCGCTACAACATTAAGCTCAACTAGGACAAATGCGTCTTCGCGGTGTCCAAGGGCAAGCTGCTGGGATTCATCATCTCCGAGCATGGCATTGAAGCTAACCCGAAAAAGATAGCGGCGATCAGGAACTTGGAGCCGATCACCAACCTCAAAGGCACCAAGAAGCTGATGGGGTGTTTGGCCTCCCTCATCTCGGCATAGAAAGCATTTGACAAGCTAAGGGTATGTTTGAGAGCACTCCACTCCACTCCACCAGCTCCACTCCACCAACTCCAGAAAAACATGGGTTGCTGCACGTGTTTGGCTGGTGGCAGTGCTCCAGCTCCAAAAATATGAGCACTTGTTGTGAATAGTCTATTTTACCCTTTGTGAACGGGTCCACATGTCTGTCTCTTCTCTCTCCTCCACTTCTCTTCCTCTGCTTGCGCTCAAAACTTGAAACTTGAAAGACCTTGTAAATCTTGTTCAATGCTTTACTGCAAATTTTTTTGCATACTATACGCTGATTGGACAAAAATAAAATCATGAATCCAATACTTTCTAGTCTACAGAAGTCATATTACAATACTACGTTAGAGTGAAACATTTCCTACACAAATTAGAGAACGGTCCTACTAGCAAAGACACCACATCGAGCGGTGCCGGCCGGAGCTTGCTGGTGTACAGATAGCCCAGGAACGCCTGGAAGGCTTCGCGCCCCACGCGGCCGCCGGGGACGAGCTCCTCCATCTTGTACCGCGTCCTGCCACTGGCAGCCCCCTCTCCCGCCCCTCTGGCACCGGCGGTAGCATCACCTCGCGCTGCGCCTCCGCGGCCGCGCGGCGAAGATATCGTAGAAGAAGGGGCTCCGCACGGCGAGTATACAGCGGTGGAAGGGGACGGGCGGCCCACCATCGGGCACATCGATGTCGGCA
The DNA here is from genome assembly GCF_019320115.1 of Miscanthus floridulus. Lineage (NCBI taxonomy): Eukaryota > Viridiplantae > Streptophyta > Magnoliopsida > Poales > Poaceae > Miscanthus > Miscanthus floridulus. The sequence goes on from NC_089584.1 coordinate 130,206,052, forward strand.
TCGCTGCAGTCGAGGTCCTCATCGACGAGGAGCCGCTCGAGGTTTTTGCTGAGCCGGTTCAGGCTCACCGCCTCCACGTTGCTGCTGCTCCCTCCAGCGGCGCCACCACTACCCCACCCGTCGCCGGCGGTCAACGGGGGAGCCTGGGGCGGCCCCGGCGGTGGGAGCGCGACGGAGCAGGGGCTGGATCCGTTGGACAGGTACGATGACGAGGACGTGAACGTGATGGACGACGACCCACGAGCTGGGGGGCAGGGGCGGTGCGGCGACGCGGCCATGCCGGGCGGGGGCGGCACGGGCCGACCATGGCGCTGCAGGGGACTGGGGCGGCGCAGCCCCGCAGGGGGTAGGGGCGGTGCGGCGACGTGGCCATGGCGGACGGGGACGGCGCGTGGCGCGCGGGAGGCGCGAGGAAGAAGATGAGTCCGTGTGAGTCTCAGCAAAATAGAAACGAAGGGGTAAGTTGTGTAACCAGTGGAAATGGCAACTCCACGAGGAGGTCTGAAAAGAGGGGTTTTGGAGCACTCTTGAGCTACTCCGTAAAAAAAACGTGGATCTACCCCCTGCTCCACGTTTTTCCTGGAGCCGGAGTTGCTGGAGAAAGGCTTCCTGCTTCCTGGCCTCGCCCGCGCCGCCTCCCCAGCTCAGGCGAGCCCCTGTTGCTCTGCATCATACAATATTTCATAAATACTGACATCATGGAACGTGTCACGAATACTAGGCAAGATACTTCCTGCAGTATCTCATGAATACATTACGAATAATCCAAACAACACGATGGGACATCACATGAGTGCTATAAAACAATATAAAAATACATCTTGAAATATCTCATTGATATTATGTACATAATCCAACCGCCGAACATCTCAAGAGTATTATAGGAACAATCCAAAATACACATCTCATAGAATACTACAAGAATAATAAAAAAAAAGTACATCATGAGATGTTTCTTGAAAGAAGATTTTCCCTTAAAAACACATATATCAATAAATTAAAGAATAAAAACAAATAATAAAATAAAAGGAAAAAAAGATAAAAAGAAGCATGAGAAACGTAAAACAAGAAAAAGGAGAAATGAAAAAAAGAGAGAAAGTATAGCGCTATAAGAACAACTCCAGTAATAGCCTTTTGAAGCTTAATGGTCAAATAGGGTTTGCTCTATTTTTTTATAGACAAAAAATGTATCCAACTCCGGCAATAATTTTATGGATGGATGGCTCCCTAGATACCTCAATGGAGGGTGGAGGGGGGAATTTGGAAGCCTCCCAAAATAGGAGATCTAGTTTCGGCTCTTTCCCTATTGACTTCAGGAAAAAAAAGTTAGTAAAGGATCTGTTGGAGTGCATTTTTTTTTTACTTTTTTAAACTTGGTACGAGCCTTAAAAGGTCTACTAGAGTTACTAAGAAACTATAAAAAAAATGGACCGGTCCAAAAAAAAAAATAGCGCCCCTCAAAATAGCAGCGACCGGGGCACGCCACCGGCATGGCACGCAGGCTCTCGTTTCCGTGGCCCGGGGCGCGCCTCGTCCGTCTGATCGACGCCCGCGCAGTCGCGCAGGATCTGGCGGCCGGCACAGCTGGCGTCCAGGTGTGCGTCCCTGATTGGCTGCCTCAATCGCAATGTGGGCCCACGTGACATAAGGGAAGGAGGGTTGGACGAATTCCTTGTGTGTCATTAAAAAAGATCGCGATGCCGTGTATGTTTTTGAAAAAGTTCGGCGGTCTTCAGCGCCACTGCTCCAATTTTTTTGTGCCATCCATGCCATTGTCGTCACTCTGGACTCTAATATCGTCAAACTGCAGGCGTGAAAAGTTGAAAATATCCTTAAGTCTAAATATGTCATTATTTTTTTAGCATTTTAACGATTTCAAATGACAAAACTTAAAACTAGAAAGTTGTAGATCTCGTCGAGATCTATAATTTTCATATAAAAATTATCTTTATTTAATTCCGCAAAAAAAGATATGATTTTTCTAAGATATATTAATCATATCAAATCATATTTTTTTGCTAAATTAAATAAATATAAATTTTGTATGAAAATTATAGATCTCGACGAGATCTACAATTTTCTAGCTTTGAGTTTTTTCATTTGAAATCGTTAAGATGCTCAAAAAAATTAATGACATATTTAGATTGAAAGGTATTTTTTACTTTTTACATCTACAGTTTAATGTTAGAGCCCAGATTGATGACAATAATATGAAGGAAAAAAAAAGTTAAAGTAGTGAACGCACACATTACTTAGCGATTTTTTTTATGGCACACATGCAATTCCCCCTTTCCAATTTCACGGCGCTTCCGGGTGGTGGTCGGCGTGCTCGTTTTCTCGATCATTTACCCCATCCTCGCAACCGTCGAGCTCGCACTATTCCAATGGAGAGGGAGTTCAAGCGACCGCAGGCGATGGCGCAGCCGTCACTGATCTACGCGTTCGTGGCGCGGGGCACGGTGATCCTGGCGGATCACGTCGATTTCGCCGGTAGCTTCTTCACCGTGTCGGGCCTCGCCACCAAAGCGGCCCAGCTCCTCCGAGGCCTCCCGAGCGTCGGCAAGATCGTCAACCACTGCGAGGGCGGCCACACCTTCGATTACTACATCGAGGACGGATTGAGTGAGTAGCTTTCGCGGCGCCCCCTCCTCTGATCTGTTACGCTCGATTCCGTGCTGGTTCGATTTTGAGTATCAGCGCGCGCTCGGTTAGGTTTGTTTGTATCGGATAGGGATCGGTTAGGTTTGGTCCTAATGGATGGTTCGTGGATTCGATTTGACAGTTACTGGCTCGATGCGCACGGTTAGGTGTCTCCAGATGTTGCCTACTAACTATTATGGGTTTTGCGTGTTGTTCCTTATGCAGTATGCGGAATACTATCCGTTTGGGCTTCAGTTCGAGTTGGGATGCTCAATTTGGGAGGAATTGGTGGTGGTGGTTGGGGGTTATATTTAGTACTTGAGGAGCAATAGAGGCTGTAGCTTAAACATTGCTTCAGAACAGATAAAGCAAGCTATTATGATAGAGAATTAGGATTGCTGTATGTAATGCTATGCACTATTTAATAAGAAGTTTGTATTGCCATGGTAGTATATTGTCAGTTATGCTTCACTTTACAGTACTTGGTGGAGAGAGGGAGGGAGGGCCCTGTCTCTTTTTTTTTTTGTTTGCTGGTGAGGGCAATGATACCCTGGTGATGGCAGCAGGATTTGGTTATACAAACTTAGAAATATCATCATATTCGGATTTTCCAACCTCCATTTTGAAATTTCTTCATAGATTAACTATTATACTGTACATGTGATTGCTTTTGCTACATCAAATAATTGTAGCACGAGTCGATAATAAATATTCGTGATACCAGGTTGTCAAGGGCTTCAAGCCCTAGGGTAGCCGGCCCTCGACTACGGAGATCGTAGTCGCGGTCCGTCTTCTAGGGCGAGGTTTTACCCCTCATCGGCCTAGGCTTGAGAGTCGAGAGATAGGAGATGGATTGGTTGATAATTCTTGTCCCCCTTCAAAGTGCCGATTACAGGAGGATATATAATCCTTGATGGAATAAAAATAGCAACTAATCCCTCCTTAATCATAGGGATACTAACAACTGTTGCCTAAACTAGCCACTCGATGGCTCAGCCGCCTCCTGGGCCGCGTCCGTGGCGCGTTGGGCGCGCTCTGCCGCGCGTCTGATGTCGCGGGTCTGGCGCCGCCTAGTGTAGGTCCGGCCGTACATGACAAGCATATTGTGTGGTTGCTGATGATTCAATTAAGCGACAAATCCCAGAAGATTTTCTGCTTTCTGTGAAGGAGGATTTTATCAGAATGTATGCTGGTGAAAATGAAGAAAACAGCTTGAGTAAGGACTTCGGGTATGTTTCTTTTGCCGCTTGTTGGTACATTATTTATGTTATATGCCACCTTTTCCCTTTAGCCAACATATTTTTGTCTCTACCCTATACAGACCAAAACTTAAAGAGCATATGCAGTTATGCTTGGATGATTCCAAGGAGATCAGGAGGGTGGCAGAAACGAAGGAAAATGTCTTGGAGTTTGCAAACAGCGAAAACGTACTATTTAACTCCATCACAAGAAGATATGCATATTTGTATTATGCTAGAAAATTCTGGTACTTTTCAATTTCAAATATTCTTCTTGATTCCTTATGACAGTTTGATACTCAGGTTCTTGAACACGGCGAGAAGGTTCAGCTAATTGTTGACAACACAGGAGACCTGCATGATCAGGTAATGGTTTCCTTTGCGCTGTCCTCGTCAGTGCATTGGATTTTTCGTTTAAGTATTGCATTGATCCAAAAGAGGTTACGCATGTAATATTTTTATCTATCTCTGGAGTTTGTGATGCATTAATAGAAATTTATAACATACAAATGCACTTGCAACTCTGATATGCTTTGCCTATGGATTTTGAACAAGAGTTAGCATATCCATATGTTCGTCCTGTGGGTATGGGCATCTGTTATTTGACATGCATTAACCAGTTGTCTGCTTTTCACTGTATTTCAATATCACCTTGTTGCTTCGTTGGGCCATGATTTTGCAGTATAATTGAGAGGGAGTCATTACTTGTGTAGCACAGAGTCTTAAACAATTGTTTGTAGTTTGCTACAGAGTCTTAAACAATTGTTTGTAGTTTCTTTTTCCTAAACTGTTCATGTTGTGTTACATCAAGTAGCCTAGTTCCTAGTACCCCTGTGTCAATAAATATGCATTTTTTTCCATGTGTGGGGTTTCTGACCTTATCAACCCTTTTCCTTAGATCCTGATGGAGGTTCAAGATTTGTTCACAAAATATGACAATCTTTGGCCGAAAAAAGTTGAAAGTCCCATGAAACAACTTCACGCGAACCATACATCAGAATTGTGGGCAGATGTGCTTGCTGTCTTATCTCGTTCATATATAGGAAAGAAATTCTCAGAGGGAACACATCAACCTAATAAGTTGAACACATCCGATGGCATTGAGATGCCTTCACTGGCATTCAAATGCAAGAAACAAATCGGCAGATCCAAGCCATGAACAATGCAACACGTCAATATCTGTAAGATGTAGAAGATCAGTGAAATCAAGATCTAGTAGTAGCATCTATGGCTCAGAGAAAGTTGCGCTGGTTTACAACGAGGGTATGCTGTCACACAAGCCCCCGTCAGATCTAAGTGTGGAGGAAATCCCAGAAAGGCTTTCAAGAATCATAAAGAAGCTGAAGGAAGGACTTTGGAAAGGTAGTTAGAAGTCTCTAATATCGGCCTTCTGTCCAAGTTGTACTATATAACTTTTGATCAAAACTTAACTAATTGTCCTTGTATTCCTTATGTTTCATCAGATGCGAGATTTTCAGTTGTGATGAAAGCTGGCATTGAAAGTTTGCAAGCTGTGCATGATTTAAAGCATATATCTGATGTTCAGAAAATTTTATCAGGAGGCATGATCTCAAATAACGCTGATATGTAATACAATGAGGGCTCTACTAAATCTGCACTTCTTGCTGCAGGGGGTGTGTTCAAGGTATGATTATTTTAGTCGTACAAGCATATTATTAAAATAACTCACCACTTCCATGTGTTATTTATGTTGTAGGCTTTTGAGCTCGCTGTTGAAGGTGCGTGCCGGCACTTATTTGTTCTTGTTCATCCACCGGGCCACCATGTTGGCAGAAGTGGGCCCCTAGGTGATTTCTGTTTTTTTGAATAATATCGTTGTTGGAGTTGCTCATTTGCTGGAAAAATATGTACGTGTTCTTTATTATTTATGTTTATTGAACCTGTCACGAGTAAGTAGGATTAGATTGTAAATGATAGTCATGTTTAGTGACTTAGGTTGCTATTTATTTCTATAAAACCACTTTATAGACCACTATTTTCGATTAGGCTATCTTGCGAGCATCTCTATGAGAATATTGATCAGCTACAGCTTGCTCAATAGACCTATATTCTGAAGCCACAAGGACAACTTGCAGCAAGTGGATTAGCTATGGAAATTTTGAGTAGTTTAACACCCATCAAAAGGGATCACTTGTATTTAGTGCATTTCTGTATACCCTAAAATTATGACTACTGCTTCTTTTCATATCCTAAAATTATTGTTTGCTAATAACCATATGAAAGTAATTTAATATGCACATGTTAATTTAGCATCTGACGTGTGTCGCATCTGTGATGTAATGTTCTAGTATGATAAAAATGAACATATCGGTGTAACATGAGCATGTTCAGTGATTTAGGTATACTTTTAATCAACAAAAATAAGGTAGCTTTCAATAGCATATATGTGCAATGGTTGTTTGTTTGTTGAACATGTTATATTGTTGTTAAGAGCATGTTGTATTGTTTGTTTATTCAGTTTGTAGTGATGTGGTACTTAGTAAATTTTGTCCAAGAAATTAAGATAAAACTGTAGCTGTCTTGGACCTTATCGCGTAACTGGGGGAACTAGGAGAAAAGATGTAAACTATTATATCACGTAACTGGGGGAATTAGAAGAAAAGATGTAAACTATTATCACATTGGAATAGCTAATACCATATCAAAATTTTGAAATGACATGACTATAATTCAGTTAATAGTTTACATCTTTTCTCCAATGTGATAATAGTTTGTATTTTTTCTCTTAGTTCCCCCAGTTACACGATAAGGTACAAAGGCAGCTACAGTCTTATCTTAATCTCCTGGACAAAATTTACTAATTATCACAGCACTACAAACTGAACAAATAATATAATACACTCTTAACAACAACAATACAATATGTTCAACAAACAAACAAATATTCCACATATATATTCCACATATGTGCCATTAGAAGCTATTTCATTTTTATTGATTAAAAACATACATGAACCACTCAACATGCTCATGTTGCACTGATATGTTCATTTTCATCATACTAGAGCACTACATCATAGGTGCGACACACATCCGATGCTAAATTAGTATGTGCATATTAAATTTCTTTCATATGGTTAGCAGCAAACGATAATTTTAGGATATGAAAAGAAGTGGTAGTTATAATTTTAGGGTATACAGAAATGCACTAAATACTAAGTGATCCCTGTTGATGTTGCTAAACTATTTAAAATTTTCATAGCTAATCCACTTGCTGCAAGTTGTCCTTGTGGCTTCAGGATATAGGTCTATTGAGCAAACTGTAGCTGATCAATATTCTCATAGAGATGCTCGCAAGATAGCCTAATCGAAAATAGTGATCTGTAAGGTGGTTTTATAGAAATAAATAGCAACCTAAGTCACTAAACATGACTACCATTTATAATCTAATCCTATTTACTTGGGACAGGTTCAATAAACATAAATAACAAAGGATACGTACATATTTTTCTAGCAAATGAGCAGCTCCAACAGTGATATTGTTCAAAAAAACAGAAACTAGCTGGAGGCCCACTTCTGCCAACATGATGGCCCGGTGGACGAACAAGAGCAAATGAGTGCCGCCACGCACCTTCAGCAACGAGCTAACAGCTTGCAACATAAATAACACAGGAAAGTGGTGAGTTATTTTAATAATATACTTGTACAACTAAAATAATCATACCTTGAGCACACACCCTGTAGCAAGAAGTGCAGATTTAGTAGAGCCCTCATTATAGTACATATCAGCGTTATTTGAGATTATGTCTCTCGATGAAATTTTCTGAACATCAGATATATGCTTTAAATCATGCACATCTTGCAAACTTTCAATGCCAGCTTCATCACAACTGAAAATCTCGCATCTAATGAAACATAAAGAATTCAAGAACCTGAGACAAAAATATGTTGGCCAAAGGGAAAAGATGGCATATAACATAAATAATGTACCAATAAGCGGCAAAAGAAACATACCCCAAGTCATTAAGCTGTTTTCTTCATTTTCACCAGCATACATTCTGATAAAATCCTCCTCAGTAAGCAGCAAATCTTCTGGGATTTGTCGCTTAATTGAATCATCAGCAACCACATAATATACTGTAGACAAATAAAGAATATTTATTATCGACTTGTGCTACAATTATTTTATGCTGCAAAAGCAATCACATGTACAGTATAATAGTTAATCTATGAAGAAATTTCAAAATGGAGGTTGGAAAATCCGAATATGATGATATTTCTAAGTTTGTATAACCAAATCCTGCTGCCATCACCAGGGTATCATTGCCCTCACCAGCAAAAAAAAAAGAGACAGGGCCCTCCCTCCCTCTCTCCACCAAGTACTGTAAAGTGAAGCATAACTGACAATATACTACCATGGCAATACAAACTTCTTATTAAATAGTGCATAGCATTACATACAGCAATCCTAATTCTCTATCATAATAGCTTGCTTTATCTGTTCTGAAGCAATGTTCTTTATGTACCGTTACTTAAGAGAAACTTGATTTTAGTTTCAGCATTATATTGTGATGGATATTCTTGCAACTTTGGGAATAATAAGTGTGTAATAAGTTGATAATCAGATTATTGGTCATGCCCCTCTGCATGACAAGCTTTACTTATTGCCTCTAAGAGTTAATTCCTCTGTGATGAATGTAAGCGATGTCAATTATAAGCGAAAGAGAAATATTGAGACTTCGTCGAAATTGTGGCTCTTCTGCTTGGGCCACATTTTGAAGGGGAGGATGGAGCGTCTCATTAGAGAAGAGATACTTCCAAAATTAGATTTCTTTGACTTAGATCAATGTGTTGACTGTATTATGGGAAAATTTGCAAGACAAATTAAGAAGGATGCAGCTAAGCACAGTTCAGGATTATTAGAAATAATTCATACTGATATATGCGGTCCATTTCATGTAAGATCAGTGGATGGTGTCGGCCATACATCCTCAGGCCCACCGAAGACTTGTATGGACCCACTCAAGGGGACGTACTCGTAACCTACCCGGACATGGAGACTACGCCATAGGGCTACGTAGGCTGCATGGACTCTAGAAAGATTAGTCGTAATGCAAGGAAACTACTCTGCCAAGTTGGAGTAGGACTCTGTAACCGTGTTCGACTAGGACTCTTATACTCAATTTACCCTGTAACCCAGCTCCTCCGCATATATAAGGGCGGGTAGGGACCCCCTCCAAACAAGTTCAATCCAACACAAGCATACAACACAGAGGATGTAGGGTATTACATGATCTAGTGGCCCGAACCTGTCTAAATCATGTTCCTGCATCACCATCGACTCCTTGAATTCGGCGAGACCCCCAACCAAAACACTGCCTCGGGTACTCCCTTGGCAAGTTGCCGGGTTTAAACACCGATAGCTGGCGCGCTAGGTAGGGGAAGTCATCGAGTTTCTCCGCGTGAGATCGATGGCTCTAATTGTCATCAAACTTGCGTTCGCTTTCAAAGCGGGCACAACCTTCATCTTCGGCTCCTGGCTTTGCATCGCCGACGACATTGGAGGCTTCCAATGCTGCATCATCAAAGACCAGGAGAAGAAGCATCTTGATGAAAACTCTCTTCGACAAGAAGCAGAAGATCTTGTCGAGAAAATCAAAATTTTTGATCTGAACAACATCGAGTTCGACTACAACTTGGACTTGATTACAGCTCGGACTAGTTCACGCGAGCTGGCGACCAAGCCATCACGTGGACCAACTACACAAATCGTTTCCCGCTCAGACTTCGAAATGCAGTCACGGTCCATCAACGAACTCTATCCAAAGTCCAACCCGGACCGGAATCGATTGAGGACTATGACTATGACTCAGACTCTCTTGAACAATGCCCCTTATCAAGCCCAGCTAAAAGCTCTAGTTTGGTTTTAGTGAATTAATGAAACCCTAAGTGCTAACCTAGTTTATCAAGTGATCATGAAATAGGTAGCACATTCCAAGTGGTGAAGCAAATGAAGATCATAGCATGATGATGTTGATGCTATGATGATGATCAAGTGCTTGGACTTGGAAAGAAGAAAGAGAAAAATAAAAAGCTCAAGGCAAAGGTATAAACCATAGGAACTATTTTGTTTTGATGATCAAGACACTTAGAGAGTATGATCACATTTAGGTTTGATAGCCGCACTATTAAGAGGGGTGAAACTCGTATCGAAATGCGGTTATCAAAGTGCCACTAGATGCTCTAACTCATTGCATATGCATTTAGTATCTAGTGAAATGCTAACACCCTTGAAAATGTTTGTGAAAATATGCTAACACATGTGCACAAGGTGATACACTTAGTGGTTGGCATATTTGAGCAAGGGTGAAGAAGTTAGAGGTCAAAAGGAGTTAGTCTCGGTGGTCACAAGGTGACCGGACGCTGGTCCTAGAGGAACCGGCGCGTTCGGTCAGTTGTAACAGTGAAGACGCTGGCATCGGTCAAACGATTGGACGCTGGAGGCAGGGTCCAGTCCTGTTGTCGGGCACGCATAGAGGCTAGGGTCTCCGACCGGACGTTGGCAGGGTCCGGTCGTGCATGACCAGATGCGTTCGGTGGACAAAATGCGTTTCTAGAACCTTACTGGAAATAACCGGACGCTGGTGGCTCAGCGTCCGGTCAGTTATAGCACAGCGTCCGGTCAACTCAAGTGACCGTTGTGATCAGGACACGTGGCTGTCGTCGGGCGACCGAACGATGAGGTCTAGTGTCCGGTCAACACGACCGGAGCGTCCGGTCAGCCCGCGTTGTGCCCAGTGCAGAGGTACAACGACTCTATTTCGTGGGGGCTTCTATTTAAGCTGCATGACCGGTTGAAGCTGATACTCTTAGCCATTTGCATTGACATAGCAACCTTGTGAGCTTAGCCAAAGCCCTCCTGCTCATCTCCATCATTGATTTATCATCTTTGTAAGATTGGAGAGAATCCAAGTGTATTGCTTGAGTGTTTGCATCTAGTGGCACTTGCTGTTCGTGTTTTACTGTGGGATTTGCTTATTACTCTTGGTGATTACTGCCACCTAGACGACTTAGAGCAGCGAGGATCGTCGGGTGGAAGGTGGTGATTGTCTCCTACTCCGATTGTGGTAATTGTGAGGGGTTCTTGACCTTTCTCCGGCGGAGCATCAAAAGATACTCTAGTGGATTGCTCGTGGCTTGTGTGATCCTTATCTTGTGTTGGTTGTGCGGCACCCTATTGAGGGTTTGGCGTGTGATGCCAATTAGCGCATGAACCTCAAAGTAAGTGAATTACCACAACGAGGAGTAGTTTACGGTAAGCAAGTGAACCTTGGTAAAAAATCATTGTGTTCATCCTTTGATTTCGAGGTGGTTAATCTTCATTGTTATTCACTTTTATGATTGATTGGTTCCTTCATCTACACGGCGGTATAACTTTCTTGATCACTCTCTTTACATTATCGCAAACTAGTTGTCAAGCTCTTTAGTGTAGCTAGTTGTGAGAGCTTGCTTGGTTGGTTGGTATGGCTCTTTAGTTAGTCTTTGAGAGCACACTAACATAGGGTAGTGTCATAGCTATTATGTGAATAGATACTATCTAAACTAGAATTGTGATAGGTGGCTTGTATTTTGAGTATGCTAGCGCAACTCTTGCTTCGTCTTATAATTATCTAACCATTTTGTTAAGTGTTGTAGAAATTTTTATTAGGCTATTCACTCCTCTAGCTATTTGGACCTTTCAAGTGGTATCAGAGCCGAGGTCATCGTGATTTAAGACTTAACAATCTTTGGTGTAAAAATAGCTCAAATCAACAACACCAAGAAGCCACCCTAATTTGATAGCTCAAATTATCCTTATTGGAAGGCTAAGATGATAACATATATTAAGTCAGTCAATAGGAAGATTTAGAAGGTGGTAGAAATAAAAATTAAGATTGAAGATGAAGATGCTCTCACAGTCGCCGAAAAAATACTTCTTCAAAACAATGACATTACTCTTAGTGCTATCCATGATGCTTTGGATGAGAGAACCTTTGAGCAAATCAAGAACATTGAGAGAGCTCATGAGGCTTGAAATAAATTGGAGGAATCATTTGAGGGCACTCAAGCCATGAAGGGTGCAAAGGCATATATTCTCAAAGAGAACTTTGCAAGCTTCAAGATGAAGGAGGATGAAAGTGTGTCAGACATTTTCCATCGGATGGAGGTGATTGTCAATGATCTTAAAGCACTTGGTGAGAAGATAGAGGATAAGGATTTCTCTAATAAGTTTTTGAGATATTTACCCGTAAGATTTGGCATGTTGGTCACCTTGCTAGTAAGGACCGAGTTGGACACAATGACACCAAACCAAATCTTGAGAGATATTATGATTGATGATGCTTATAGAGATGATGATGAGAAGGAAGAAAAGAGGGAGAAGAAAGATGAGAAGAAGGATGACAAGAAGAAGAGTGTGGCATTCAAGGCCACATTATCCAAGGGTAAAGCCAAGCAAGAAACATCAAGTGAAGAAGATGATTTATAGGATGATGATGATGAGAAGATGGTTCTCTTTGTCAAGAGATTTGGTAAGTTCATGGTGAAGAAGGCTATCGTGCTAGAAGAAAGAAGTCTTCATCCAAGAACAAAGAAGAGTCAAGAAGGTGCTTTAAGTGTGGAAGCAAAGATCATCTTATTACTTAATGTCCATATAATAGCGACAATGATGATGACAAGAAGAAAAAGAAAGAGAAGAAGAACAAGATGGCCTTCAAGAAGAAGGGCGGTTCATATGTGATCACTTGGAATAGTGATGCTTTCTCAAGTGATGATGATAACGATAGTGATGATAATAAGACCACTAAGAAGAAGGTTCTAGCAAGCATTGCTATCAATGAAAAGCCTTCTCTCTTCGACTTTTCATCATGCTTCATGGCTAAGGTCACTAAGGTACAAACTTGTGATGGTGAAAGTGATGAAGAACATGATGATTATAATAAAAATAAAAATGAAAATGATAGTGATAATGATAAACCTACTAAAGATGAATTAATTGACATGCTAGAAGATGCTAGAGAATACTTTGACATCAATAGAAGGGAATGCAAAAGCTTGCGTAAGAAACTAAAAGCCCTTAAGCAAGCCTTTGATGAGCTCAATGCATCTCATAAGAGGCTAGAGGAAGCCAATGAGAAGCTTGGCAAAGCTCACAAAAAGCTTAAAAATGCTCATTCCTCTTTGCTTGATGAGCAAAATAAAAAAAAGCATGTTGAAACTTGTAATGTAGGTTTAACTTGTAATATAATTGATGAATCACTATCTATGTCTATCATTGTTCCTTCTACTAACCCTTCTTGTAGTACTTTCACTTCCACCTCATCTAGTGATGATGGTCTCACTTGTGATGCCTCACTAGTGGTTGAGAATGAGAATCTCAAGAAGGAGGTTAACAAGCTCACTCACACTTTGGCTAAGGTCTATAGTGGTGAGGACCGCTTGTTTATGTGCTTGGGTAGTCAAAGAGCTTCTCTCTATAAAGAGGGATTGTGCTATAACCCCAAGAAAGACAAGACGACCTTTGTTTCTCATAAGACTAGTTTTATAAAGAACAATGATCGATTTTGCATTAGTTGCAAGCAAGTGGGTCATAAAGAGCATGAATACACCAACAAGAGCAAAAATGCTAATGTATCCTCCCTTAATCTTGATTCATGCTATATGCTTATTAAGGGTACAAATAGTGTAAAGGCTAAGTTCATTGGTAAACCATGGATGGACTCAAAGAAGAAAGCCATTTGGATGCCAAAGAGCTTGGCCACTAACTTTTAAGGACCCAAGCAAGTTTGGGTACCTAAAAGGAATTAATTTTTTGTAGGTCAATTACAAAGCCGGAGGAAGACATTGGATTCTTGATAGTGGGTGTACTTAATACATGACCGGTGATGCAAGAATGTTCAACTCAATCAACACCAATGATAATGATGGTTATAATAGTATCACATTTGATGACAATGGCAAAGGCAATGTTAAAGGGCTTGATAAGATTGTAATATCTAATGATATGAGTATTTCCAATGTATTGTTAGTAGAGAGCTTGAACTTCAATTTATTATCCATGGCTCAATTATGTGATCTTGAATTCAAATACATATTTGGGGTAGATGATGTAGAAATCATAAGTGTAGATGGCTCTAATTTGATCTTCAAAGACTTTAGATATGAGAATCTATACTTGGTTGATATCAATGTTAGTGAAGCTAAATTATCTACATGCTTGTTTACTAAGTCTAGCATGGGTTGGTTAAGGCATAGAAGGCTTGGTCATGTTGGAATAAAACAATTGAATAGATTAGTTAAGCATGACTTGGTTAGAGGCTTGAAAGATGTTGTGTTTGAAAAGAATAGGCTTTGTAGCTCTTGTCAAGCCGAAAAATAAGTTGGAAACACCCATCCTAAGAAAAGCATGATGAGCACTAATAAAGCATTTGAGTTATTGCATATGGACTTGTTTGGGCCAACACAATACACTAGCATTGGTGGAAATAAATATGGTTTTGTGATAGTGGATGGTTATACTAGATACACTCGGATATTCTTTCTAATGGACAAAAGTGATGTGTTTGCAATATTTAAATCATTTGTCAAGGGCATTCACAATGAGTTCGAAGCAACCATCAAGAGAGTTAGAAGTGACAATGGTAGTGAGTTAAAAAACACTAGAATTGATGAGTTGTGTGATGAATTTGAAATTAGATATCAATTCTCAACCAAGTACACATCTCAATCAAATGGCTTTGTTGAGAGAAAGAATAGAACACTCATTGATATGGCAAGGTCTATGCTTAGTGAGTACAATATGAGTCAATCTTTTTGGGCTAAAACTATCAACACGGTTTGCTATTGTAGCAACCGTCTCTATTGTCACCCATTGAAAGAGAAGACACCATATGAGCTCTTGAATAATAGAAAGCCCAACATTGCATATTTTTGGGTCTTTGATCGCAAATGCTATATCTTGAAGAAAGGCACTAGATTGGACAAGTTTGACAAGAAATGTGATGAAGGATTTTTACTTAGATATTCCACTACAAGCAAAGCATATAGAATTTGAAATTTGGATAGTGGTACTCTTGAGAAAGTTCATGATGTTGAATTTGATAAAACCAATGGTTCACAAGTAGAGAATGAGAACTTGGAAGATATTAGAAGCGTTCAACTTTCAAATGCCATGAAGAACATGGATGACAGTGAATTGAGGCCTAAGCAAGTGAATGATGATAAAGATGATCAAGAAGTGCTCTCAAACTCAAATGTACAAGATGATAAAAATCAAGTTAGTACAAGTAGATCTCATGATAATGAATAAAATCAAGTGGCTAGTACATCATCTCAACCCAATGATCAAGGAAGTGCAAGCAATCAGGTTTCAATGCTCCAACCAACAAATATTGCAAGGGATCATCCATTGGATACTATCATTGGTGATATTTCAAGACGTGTTCAAACAAGGTCAAGATTGGCTTTATTTTATGAACACTTCTTATTTGTGTCATCCGTTGAATCAAAGAAGATAGATGAAGTATTGATGGATGTTGATTGGGTGAATGCTATGCATGAAGAATTGAACAATTTTACAAGAAATAAAGTATGGGAATTGGTAGAAAGACCAAAGAGATATAATGTGATTGAAACCAAATAGGTCTTTAGAAACAAGCAAGATCAAGATGGGATAGTAGTGAGAAACAAAGCAAGATTCGTAGTACAATGCTATACACAAGTTGAAGGTCTTGACTTTAGAGAAACATATGCCTCGATTGCTAGATTGGAAGCAATTAGAATCTTGCTAGCCTATGCTTGTGCCCACAACATCAAGCTCTATCAAATGGATGTTAAGAGTGCATTTTTCAATGGTTACATCAATGAAGAAGTATATGTTGAGCAACCTCCCGGCTTTGAAGATGATAAGAAGCCCAACCATGTATACAAGTTGAAGAAAGCTTTATATGGCTTGAAGCAAGCACCTAGAGCATGGTATGAGAGATTGAGGGGTTTCTTACTCTCTAAAGGGTTCACAATAGGCAAGGTTGACACCACTCTTTTCATCAAAAAGATTGAAAAAGATCTATTTATATTGTAAATATATGTTGATGACGTCATATTTGGATCAACCAATCAAGATTTTTATGATGAGTTTAGAAATATGATGGCTAATGAGTTTGAGATGTCCATAATTGAAGAGTTAAGTTACTTTCTTAGTCTTCAAATCAAGCAATTGAAGAATGGTATATTTGTGAGTCAAGACAAGTACATCAAGGATATGATTAAGAAGTTTAGCATGAGTGATAGCAAAGTCACTAGCACACCAATGAAAACAAATGGCAACTTGGATAGTGATGCAAGTGGCAATATGGTGGATCAAAAATTATATCGGTCTATGATTGAAAGCCTACTCTATATGACCACATCAAGGCTGGATGTTATGTTTAGTGTATGCATGTGTGCAAGATTTTAAGTCTTACCAAGAGAAAGTCATTTGAAGGTTACAAAGAGGATATTGAGGTACTTGAAGCATACACAAAATGTTGATTTGTGGTATCTCAAAGAAGCAAAGTTTGAGCTAGTTGATTACTCCGACTCGGATTATGTGGGATGCAAGATTGAAAGGAAAAGCACATTGGGTACATGTCAATTATTGGGAAGATCACTTATTTTATGGTCATCAAAAAAGTAAAATAGTGTTGCATTATTAACCATCGAAGCTGAATACATATCCGCCAGTAATTGTTGTGCACAAATACTTTGGATGAAGGCCACTTTGAGTGACTTTGGAATCAAGTTCAAGAAAGTGCCATTGCTATGTGACAATGAGTGCAATCAAGTTGACCAACAATCCGGTTCAACATGCAAGAATAAAACACATTGATGTCCGCCACCATTTCATAAGAGACCACCAACAAAAAGAGGACATTTGCATTGAGAGTGTAGGCACCGAAGATCAACTTGCCGATATATTTACCAAGCCATTGGATGAGAAAATGTTTTGCAAGCTAAAGAATGAGTTGAACATATTGGATTTCTCAAATATATGTTGATGCACCCCCTATTTATATAAGATGCCTCTCCGTCGAACAATCTAAGGTAAAAGTTGATTGGCATGACATACATCCTTGCTAAGGACATGTTTAGTGCATCTAGTCATCTCTCCATTTTATTAGGCTCATTCATGAAAATTAAATGAATTTAATGTTTATATGGTATCACTATTGCTTCTATGCTTGATTTAATCTAGTGGTAGCATATGACATATTTATGGCTTGTAAACCTAGTGTTTGATCTAGAAAATAAGCTCTAAATGTTTAACTCAATATAGTACAAGATAACTCTTATTTAGATGTGTGAAGAAGCTTGTCATTGGATCAAATCGAGTTAGATATCTTTGGCAAATGATCTAGATTAGACTAAATTTAGGAAAATAATCATCACCTCATTGATTGACATTGATAATATTAACCTATCTACTTTTTGAACTTTTGTGGTCATTGATGACAAAGGGAGAGAGAAACAAAGATATAAGTGACAGGAGAAGTATTTGACATAGGGGGAGAGATACGACAAAGGAAAAAAATCAATTAAAATTTTGAACACACAAGTAGTAAATTTTGAGCACACAAGTAGTAAAGATATAAGCTCATGAACTTGTATGGTGCATTTGAATGTGCATTTCATATGTTTGCTAGCATGGCACAAGTTTTAAATTTCAATATCAATGCTTGTGTGGTGTATGCTAGGTGTAGGTTTGAATGTCAAAATAAAAAACTAGCATGCATAGGATATCTAATGATTTTTTTCCAAGTATTTCCAAATGGTATCAAGCTAACCATGGTGCTAAGGGTGGTATAATGGTGCACTCTGATTGGTATCACGCTTTAAAGATCCATCTTTTATACCTTAGCATCATTCGGTAGACGTTGTCTCCTATATTTCCTATCTAAGCATATGTACAAGCTTCTATCCAAACTCTTAGAACATATGTAGGGGGAGCAATTGCTACCATTTGGGGTTCATGAAACTTGTCTATATCCTTTTACACATAGTAAATATGCTTGGGCAAGCAACATGGATTCAATTGAATTTTAATTCATATCTTTGTGAATGTGTTGTCATCAATTACCAAAAATGGAGAGATTGAAAGCTCTAGTTTGGTTTTGGTGAATTGATGAAACCATAAGTGCTAACCTAGTTTATCAAGTGATCCTGAGATAGGTAGCACACTCCAAGTGGTGAAGCAAATAAAGATCATAACATGATAATGATGATGCCATGATGATGATCAAGTGCTTGGACTTAGAAAGAAGAAAGAAAAATAAAAAGCTTAAGGCAAAGGTATAAACCATAGGAGCTATTTTGTTTTGGTGATCAAGACACTTAGAGAGTATGATCACATTTAGATTTGATAGCCGCACTATTAAGAGGGGTGAAACTTATATCGAAATGCGGTTATCAAAGTGCCACTAGATGCTCTAACTCGTTGTATATGCATTTAGGATCTAGTGAAATGCTAACACCCTTGAAAATGTTTGTGAAAATATGCTAACACATGTGCACAATGTGATACACTTGGTGGTTGGCATATTTGAGCAAGGGTGGAGAAGTTAGAGATGAAAAGGAGTTAGTCTCACTAGTCACAAGGTGACCGGATGTTGGTCCCAGAGGAACCGACGTGTCCGGTCAGTTGTAACAGCGGAGATGCTAGCGTCGGTCAAACGATCGGACGCTGGGTTGTTCAGCGACCGGACGCTGGAGGCAGGGTCTAGTCCTATTGTCGGACAGCGCACAGAGGATAGGGTCTTTGACCGGACGCTGGCAGGGTCCGGTCGTGCATGACCGGACGTGTCCGGTGGGCAAAATGCGTTTCTAGAACCTTACTGAAAATGATCGGACGTTGATGGCTCAGCGTCCGATCAGTTATAGCGCAGTGTCCGGTCAACTCAAGTGACCGTTGTGATCAGGACACGTGGCTATCGTCGAGTGACCAGACGATGAGGTCCAGTGTCCGGTCAACACGATCGGAGCGTCCGGTCAGCCCACATTGTGCCTAGTGAAGGGGTACAATGGCTCTATTTCATAGGGGCTTCTATTTAAGCCCCATGACCGGTTGAAGCTGATACTCTTGGCCATTTACATTGATATAGCAACCTTATGAGCTTAGCCAAAGCCCTTCCACTCATCTCCATCATTGATTTATCATCTTTGTGAGATTGTGAGAGAATTCAAGTGCATTGCTTTAGTGTTTGCATCTAGTGGCACTTGGTGTTCATGTTTCACTGTGGGATTTGCTTGTTACTCTTGGTGGTTGCCGCCACCTAGATGGCTTGGAGCAGCGAGGGTCGTCGAGCGGAGGGTGGTGATTGTCTCCTGCTCTGATCATGATAATTGTGAGGGGTTCTTGACCTTTCCCCAGCGGAGCGCCAAAAGGTACTCTAGTGGATTGCTCGTGGCTTGTGTGATCCTCATCTTGTGTTGGTTGTGCGGCACCCTATTGAGGGTTTGGCGTGTGATGCCAATTAGCGCGTGAACCTTCAAGTGAGTGAATCGCCACAACGAGGAGTAGCTTGCCGGCAAGCAAGTGAACCTCGGTAAAAAATCATTGTGTTCATCATTTGATTCTGAGGTGATTAGTCTTCATTGTTATTCACTCTTGTGATTGATTGGTTCCTTCATCTATACGGCGGTATAACTTTCTTGATCACTCTCTTTACATTATCGCAAACTAGTTGTCAAGCTCTTTAGTGTAGGTAGTTGTGAGAGATTGCTTGCTTGGTTGGTATGGCTCTTTAGTTAGCCTTTGAGAGCACACTAACATAGGGTAGTGTCATAGCTATTATGTGAATAGATACTATCTAAACTAGAATTGTGGTAGGTGGCTTGCATTTTGAGTAGGCTAGCACAACTCTTGCTTCGCCTCATAATTGTCTAACCATTTTGTTAAGTGTTGTTGTAGAAAATTTTATTAGGCTATTCACTCCCCTCTAGCCATTAGGACCTTTCAAGTGGTATCAGAGCCGAGGTCATCGTGATTTGAGGCTTAACAACCTTCGGTGTAAAAATGGCTCAAATCAACAACACCAACACCCCAATTTGATGACACAAATTATCTATATTGGAAATCAAAGATGACCACACATATCAAGTCAATCAATAGAAGAGTGTGGAACGTGGTAGAAACCAAAATTAAGATTGAAGATCCGGAGAATCCCACCGCGGCCGAAGAAGTCCTTCTCCAAAACAATGACATTGCTCTAAGTGCCATTCATAATGCAATTGATGAAAGAACATTTGAGCAAATCAAGAATATTGAGATGGCCCATGAGGCTTGGAAGAAGTTGAAAGAATCATTTGAGGGCACTCAAGCCATGAATGGTGCAAAGGCATACATTCTCAAAGAGAAGTTTACAAGCTTCAAGATGAAGGAGGATGAGAGTGTGCTGGAGATGTTCCATAGGCTTCAAGTGCTTGTTGATAATCTCAAAGCACTTGGAGAATAAGTGAAGGACAAGGACTTCTGCCACAAGTTCTTGAGATGTTTGCCTTCAAGATTTGGCACATTGGTCACTATTCTAGTGAGGAGTAGTTTGGACACCATGACACTAAACCAAGTGTTGGGAGATATAATGACCGATGATACATATAGAGATGATGATGAGAAGAGAGAAAAGAAGGAGAAGAAAGATGAGAAGAAGAAGAGCGTGGCATTCAAGGCCACATCATCCAAGGGCAAGGCAAAGCAAGAAACATCAAGTGAAGATAACGAGAACACGGTCACAAACTCATATAGTTCATCGAGAGCGAGAGAGGAGAGAGGGAGAAGGGAGGAGAGTGGAGACAGGGTCAGATAGGCGTATCGAGGTCATCGGAGTCGAGGACGACGGACGAGATCAGTAGATTGTGAGATAGAGCTCAGATTCGCCAGATCGTGGATGTAGCCGATGCGAGCGAGAGAGAGAGAGAGAGAGAGCAGAGATTGTGCCGCAGCAAGCCGATGAGCTAGTGGGGATTAGGGTTAGGGTTGGGAGCGGACTGCGAAGCCGACCGTCGGTGAGGTGACTAGGCGAGCGAGGATCGACTATGCCGCAGCGAGCGAGTGGGGAACTAGGGATTAGGGTTAGGGTTGGGAGCGAAGAGCGGAGCGGATGAGGAGGTGAGGCGATTAGACTGAGTGCAGACTGCGGAGCGAGCGAGGAGATGAGGTGACTAGGTGAGCCGCTTATATATGCGGGGGCGGGAGCGGGGGGCGTGGAGAGGCCAGAAGGCAGCAGGCCGGGCCGCTAGCGGGCCAGCTCGACTGTAGCAGGCCATGCCATGCTGGCTCACGTGTCTGGGGTAAGGCCTAGGCACGGCCTGCTCCTCCGGGCTGGGCCAACCTAGGCCTGCTAGCCTCCGTGGTGGGCCGTGCTTGGGCCAGGCCAAAAAAATGGGCCTTGGACTAGGCCGACGGGCTCGGGCTGCATGGCCAACTATGCAACTAGCTCAAACAAGTCGGCACTAAGCCCTGAAAAGCAACAACAAAACAAGGCTAAGTATACTAATTCTCAGCAAGACTTACCCGACTAGGGTATACACTTAGCTGACTCCTAGCATGCAAGGCTTTTAGCTGAGGGGTTTGTTTTGCCAAAAAGCAACTAAAAGTAGATCCTTACTTTGAAGTTTTAGCCTCAAATTTATAGTTGAACTTAACCATGCTAGGTGAGCAACATTTGCAAACTTTTCCAAGGAAGAGTAAGTAAATAGATAACAACATTCGATCCATTTCACTATTCCTTCCATTCCACTCCTTACTACGATGTGACGAAGAGATCAAGGTTCTCTTACCGAGAGCGGCGGTGAATCGATTCGATTTATAACCTTGCAAGGTGGACCTATACACCCAGCATATGAGTTGCCCTGTCAAGCAGCATATGACAAACGGTTCCTTGAAGAGCGAGGGCATTTGCGAACCCCTGTGCCCCTCGAGTACTAATCCCCACCGGTACCTCTCTGGGCCTGCCATGAGTTACTAACTAGTACACGAATAGGGAACATGATGAACTCAAACTACCATCGCGCAATAAGGTACTAGATTTTACCAGTTTCAACTACCTCTTACTCCCGGTAGGTGCATAGTACAGTTCAAACTTGATCAGCACAGCCACAACGAACGGGCCTTAATCGACACGGGCAGAGTATAACCAACATCACGAACTTCACCTTCTTTCCTTCTCTGCCCGGTCTCCAACATTTTCTTTTCTCTAATTCATTTCCGAGTAGTTTACCAAAAACTGAGCGATCCTATGTCTCGCGAGTAACAGGCGATCACTCGACTTCTATCGTTCCTATTTAAGCATGACACCTCTATCGTCCTGCACATACTAGTGTTCGAGCCTAGGAGTCCTAGGGATCATGCAACTAAAGTTTCATTCACCTCCTAGAAACTTAATGCAGCAAGGATAGTACTTAAGTAAACATGGTAGTTTTGAAAGTAGGGGTTATGCTCCGGGGCTTGCCTTTGGAATCAGCCTTGGGCTCTTTCACACTTGGGTTCAGATCTTGCGACGCTTCCACTGGAGGGGCTTTGGGCTGCTTACTTTCGGACATGACAACCAGCTCATAGAGACCATCCACTAGTGGGTTATCTACATGACAATGCACATGTATGAGTTGATGAAAGACAAGATAACATGCATTTCGAAAAGCGCAACAACTCAAAACACTGGATTAAAACCCCAACGGAAAAACACCAAGACACAACGCTACCCAACCGACTACTTATTACCCCTGAACCACTCGGTGGAGGGACCTCCGACTACTCGGATGACTACCCTGGCCACCTACTCTGCTTCTCATCGTACCTGCTGACTACTCGCGACCTTCAGAACAACTCGGCACGCAACACACCGACTACTAGTGGCTACGGAACTACTCGAAACACACTCCTCGACTACTTGTGGCTCCAAAACTACTCAGAACACAGCGGCCGACGAAGCTGGCACACTGGCGCCGGCGCGATGGGGCTCTCAACTACCCGGCCTACCTCTTTAACACAACTCTTCACTCAGGCACTACTCCCCGACTACTTACTGCCCCGGAAAAACAAGCCTTAAGCCTACCGCCATGGACAACGGTGGCTCTCCGGTGGCAAGCTTGGCTTTGGGCGTGGAAACTACCGGAAACCCAAGAAAACGTGGCACACAACGGCCAGAGGCTCACCACGGTCAATTCTACCTTTAGGTCGTAGAAGAGGAGGTTGGAAAGGTGGGCGTCGACGGTGAAGTGGGTGGTGGCGGGTGATAGCGCGGACGGTACTAAAACTTCACTTTCCGGTTCCAGGAATTCTGGCGGCGGTAAGTGAGGTAGAGAGGCTGGCTAAGAGTGTTGGCAGGGTGGAAGCAGCGACGAGTAGGAACGGTGGAGCAGAGCTTGTGGCTAGTAAGAGGAAGAGCTTGCTCTGTTTTTGTTCCTGGTCGTGGAAGGGAAGTGAGAGGAAATGGGAGAGTGAGGCCTGCTTGAGTGGAGATTATATATAGGAGGCGGGGTTACCGGACTCGCCCTGGCACGGTCAGACACGTGTGATGGCGTGGTCAGTGCTACAGTGGCGCGCAGAGGCGTGGGCGACGGAGTGGACAGCGATGGGACGAGGCGGGACGGCGTGCCGGGCTCAGGCACTTGAAAGTTGACTCTGGCGTGGGGGTGAGACGATGTGCGGCGCGGGCGGCAGGCGCTGGCGCGGCGGGTCGGCCAAGTGCCCAGCGGTCCGAATAGAGGGATTCGAGGAAAGGCAGAGAGGATAAAAGAGGATGACACGCGTGCCCGTATGTTTGAAAACCAACAGAGCAACTGACACACCAGTAAGAGAACAACCAAATGAAAATTAGAAAGCTCCATTTTCTTAACACGCATTTGAAACTGATGCAATGCCATGATGCTCATTATGCTTAATGAAGTTCTTTAACCCTAAAATTAACACCTGGGGTGTTACACATAGATTTGCAGTAACCTGTGATTATTGGTAGCTCAGTACATGTGCTTGGCTGAAAAAGGTGATAGCAGGTAGCCATTCTGTACTGACTCGATCTGCTGTCTCTGCATGAAGCTATAGACATTTACAATTTGGTAGCTGCTAAAGTAATGTCCCGAAGCTATAAAATGGTATCAACCCAATGCCATACTCTCGCTGGCATAAACTTCATACGCTACTGAGACAGACAATTAGCAGCAAAGTTCAGTTAGTACAAAGCTGTAAAAATGGATTAATGGATTTATGCTAACACACAACACAGACTGAACAAATCCGGGCACCATGGGAGATGTTGTTGGATTTAAAGTACACCCAAGTGACCAACCACCCCCTGATCACGGGTGAAACCATCACAGCATCAGACAACAACTCTCGCTTTCGATTTGTGAATAACAAACGAACCCAATCAATGGCCTTTAGGGAACCCCACGCAGCACACATGTGAAGCAGCATCCCTGGTACTAAACCGAATGGCCGGTTTACTATAAACAAAACTAATCAGCCACAAAACCTAAATGTGCCTCCAAAACAGCAGCTGATTCACCGCCTAAGCATATAGCTAAGACACACACCAACCAAACCCGCGACATCACTGATACTAACCGGCGCAAATTCAAGGTTGAAAGTTCTATTTCCCGGGAATAGGAAGCAGTCAACTCCCACGCAGTAATCTTGGCAACCATGGCAAGGAACGATAGGAAGAGAAGGCATGGGATACCGGAGCTGGACTGGACGCCTCTCCGGGGAGAGGAGCTGAAGCAGCGCGGCCGTAGACGGATTCTCGGAGACGCCAACGAGGGAGACGACGATGAGAGAAGAGACGGCGGTTTAGCGCAGATCCGGCCCATGAGTTTGGCTTCAGCAACAACTTGGCCCAGGAGGCCTAAGAGGACGTGCGCCGGCAACTTGGCCCAGGCACCCAGGCGCACGCTCCAGGCACCCAGGCGCACGCCCTCCAGTACAGCAATAACGGGAAGATACACCACCCTCCAGGCACCTAGGCGCACGCCGCACCGCCCGCAGTCCCGCACGCCCAGTCCCCCACCCCGCCGCCGTCGGCCGTCCCGCGTGGCCTCGCCTCTCCCGCACGCCGGATCCACTGCCGCCGGATCCACTGCCGGCCGCGCCCCGCCGCCGTGCGCCGTCCCGCGACCGCGAGGCCCCGCCGCCGTGCGCCGTCCCGGCACCCCGCCAGCAGGTCAGTGGTTTAAGTGGTTCTTGTAATGCTTGAACGGATGACTAATCTGCAGAAATTGATGTTGTTCCGTCGCAAATAGTTGGGTGATTATTGCTACTCTAACATTAGCTTATTTGTTTCTCTTAATTTTCACAAGTAGAAGGGTGTGATGAGCCTCCATTGAATTACTGAACCTTCCTGGCAAGGTATCTGACTTGCTTGCCGGTTGTTGGCATTATTAATTACCCGTCGATCATTTTCTTTGCCATCCTTGCATGGTTCATTAGTAACAATTGGTGTGGATGTTACTATTATACAGCGACGAAGCCAGGAAAAAATTTAGGTCGGGCTGAACAAAAGTCTACGGCGATTTATCTCTACTATGGCCCCACACAATAGACATATATATAATAGCTTGAATTAATATTATATTGAAAACGTCGACCAACGACGAAATTCACAAAATACAGCATGAAAAAAAAGATGAAGTTCATTCATACCGAAAGGACCAATTGTGAAACTAATAAATCCCCCCCCACCCCACATTATTCCTCCGAAGTAGCAACCTACACAAAATAGACATAATCGATTAGTCATACATATATTGATATATAGACCTCCAAATTATAAATTTAGAAGAGAATAGAGCATACCACTACTTTTTTAGGCAATAACATACGTCGCTTTTTCATCTCTTGAAACCGCCTTTTGATCTTTTTATTACCAATCTTTCTAAATATCTCCTTCTCAGTATAACATATCATCAAATCATTGAGCCATTCATCACCCATTTTATTGCGCAAATCTGTCTTTATAATGTTCAAGGCTGAAAATATCCTCTCAACTGAAGCTGTTGCCACTGGTAGTATCAAGATTAGCTCAATGAGACGATAAACCAATTTATAAGATGTGTGCATTTTAGTCTTGACCATAATTTCAGCAACTTTTCCAAGCTCAGTGCATCCAAGAAAGTCTGGAGTTCTTCTAGCACGGTTGACAAATTGTGTAAGATGATTTGGCAAAACAGCAAGTTCACCAATATCAAAATCATCGGCATAAATTTCAGCAAGCCTCACAAGTTTCTTCACATCAAAATTAGAGAAGGAGTCCCTTGGGTTAAAAGCAGCCATGCATACTAATAATTCTGAACTTGTTTCACTGAACCAATGATTCATCTCAGTCAAGAGGGCATCAATGGCGACCAGAAAAAGCTCAACATGATTGTAATGCATATTTGTTACCTTTTGCTTCCTTCTTCTAGGTGTCCCTCTAACATTTATTTCCTTATCCATATCTGGCACTTCAATCTCATTCTTCTTACAGAATGTTATCACTTTTTTGAGTAATGGCTCCCATCCATTTTCCCTCATATCCTGCAAGCTATCTTTCACATCTGAGATCAAATGCATTGCTTCAACTATGTCTTGATCCTTCCTTTGCAAAGCTTGTGACAAAATATCTGTCATGCTCAACAATTGTATCATCAAATGCAGGATGAACACAAAATCAAAGCTCTCCATTTTTTCAATTAAACCTAAAGCTCCACCATTATTTCTTGGTTTAATAGAATCTTTTTTCACTATCTCAAGCACATCTATGATAGCCTCCCACATCACCAAAATGCGAAGCAAAGTTTTAAGATGTGAACCCCATCTTGTATCTCCTGGCCTAGCTAGGCTACTTTCTTGATTTAAACCTTTTCCAGTCATAATCTCACCCGTCTCAATCTTTTCTAGCAACACATCCTGATGCTTTGCAAGCAAGGCATCTTTTCTCATACAAGATGCACCCACATTGCTAACTATTAAAGGAACATAGTTAAAGAAATCTACAATGTCTGCACTATAAGTGGAAACAGCAACAACCACTAATTGTAATTGATGGGCAAAAACAATGCACATAGAAAGCATAAGGATTTTCATCACGAATCAATTTCTGCACCCCATTAAATTCACCTCTCATATTAGAAGCTCCATCATACCCTTGCCCACGAAGCATAGAGATAGACAAATTGTGACTTGAAAGCATATCAACCAAAGCTTCTTTCAATGCAATAGCTGTACAACTCTGAACATGCTGAAGTCCAAGAAATCTCTCCACCACTTGCCCTTTATCATTCACAAACCTGCACAATACATTTTTTATATGTTAGTATAATTGTAGAAATAATTGTAATAAAATCTATGCACAAAATAAGCTCTGACCAAAATTGCAATTGTGGAGTATTAACCTTAGAATGACTGCCATTTGCTCTTTTATTGATACATCCCGGGACTCATCAATAAGCACTGAGAATTTTCTACCTCGAATCTCATCCATACTGACAGCTGTGACTTCCTCTGCACAAGCTTTTGCAAGATCCTTTTGTATATCTGGAGATATCATCTGGCAATTTTAGAACCTTTTTCATATGCATCATTGACTATATTTACCTTATCTTTATACCAATCAACCATCTCTCTGAACATACCCTTGTTGAGGGAAGTACAACTCTCATCATCTCCACGAAAAGGCTGCCCTTGATATATAAGAAATCTTGCAACATCTAAAGATGATGTTAGACGAATCTTATATTGCTTTTCTTCCTCCATGCTTACCTCAACTATTCTTCGACCCACACTAGTCCTTTGGTTCATAAAATCATCACACTTTAGTCTAGCCTCTGTATGATTCTTGGAAGCACTGTGCTTCTGAAAAGTATCCTTAGCATTCTTCCAATTTATATAACCTTGATGTGCAAAGACAGAACTCCCAAATTTTTCAGGCTTTCCCGAATTAAAGAAAAGATAGCAATATAAGCAAAAAGCAGCATCCTTGGACTCACTATACTCTAGCCAATCAAATTCATCAAACCAAGACTTTTGAAACGTTTTCCATTGATCAACCATCCATTTAGAAGGAAATTTAAATTCATGAGGTTGGGTTGGACCACTCAAAGCATATGCTCTCTTTAATTGGTCTCTAATTGCTGGATCATAAGAATCAATTGGTTTGCGTTGTGCAGGGTCAGCAATTAGGTTTGAATGACTAAACTCTTCCCTCAGTTTCTTTGGTTGACTTGTGCTCTCATTAGTATGTGGAGTTGAGCCACTGCCACTGCCACTGCCACTTGCACTTGAATAGTAGTTCATCAAAGTTCTTTTCGACATACTGAAAATCTAAAAAATTGAAATCTATCATAATCAAACATTCAACACACATCATGGACTGCGTACTCAATTTTACAGTTAAAAACTGTTGCTTGGCTGATGCTCGCCTGCCTGCCTCCAAACTCCAGAGTTTCGCAGCGCTGCACGCTGCGGCCGCCGGCGCCCGCCCGCCCACCTTGCGTAGTCGCGTCCTTGCCTGCGGCTGGCCTCCTCGGCTCCCCGCCGCTGTCCAGCAGCAGCGCGCCCGCGCCGCTGGGGCAAGGCCGGCGAGCGCCCTGGCCGCCGTGCGTCCGCGCCGCTGGGCCGAGCGCCGTGGCCGCCTGCGTCCCGCCCCGCGCGAAGCCGCCAGATTGCCAGAAGATGCAGCGACGAAGGAAGAGGAAGCCGCCGCCGCCGCTAGAATGTCAAGCGAAGAGGAGTCGGGACGGGAGGGATGCAGCGGCCGATGGTACCCCGTACCCAATAGGGTTTGTTTCACGATTGGATTTGGGCCTGTGTTGTGATGTTCTGTCTCTATGAAGGCCCAATAACTAAAAGAGCCATTTTTCCATTTCTAAAAGATTTTAGCCCTTCCTAATCCATATAATTAGGCAAAAAAATTAAGGTGGGGCTGAGGAGGGGCTCCACGTTCCCTCGATCGGTAGCCCGGGCTGAAGCCCCGGTAGCACGGGCGCTGGCTCCGTCGCTGCTATTATACTGTCTGCCCATTCGTGGCATACAAGCTAGTAGGTTTACTTTACAGCAGTCGTTTTCTTTCTGCTTCTTGTGATATATGCATGCAGGTGATGGACATATATGCAACAAGGTCACAAGGACTTATCAATTGGCTTGTATGTTATTTCTTTAGTCTGTCTTCCAATGCTAGCTGTAACCTAATTTTCAGGAATTGGTCTATGTTAGAATTTAACTCTTATCTCTGAAATAATTGTAATTTCAGTAGTGCCAGAACTTGTAATTTAAGTTGTTACTGTACTAGTGTACTGGTACTCAAATTGTTGCTGTACTCTTATTGTTAAGAGTTAAGACTGGTATTGTTGCTGTACTCAAAATCGTTTAAGACTGTTATTGTTACTGTAATGATACTCAAATTATCCCTGAACTTGGTGCTGTATTGCTACTGTTATAGTGTACTGTTCATGTTCGGGTTTCGGTTAATTCGTTGGGTTTCGGGTATCCGCGGGTTTCGGTTTCAGGGATGGATTTTCACCCGAAACAGTTTTCGGTTCGGATTTAGGTTTTAGGTTCGGGTTTCGGTTTTGGGTGCCCAGGCACTCCACCCGATCCGAACCCGCCCTGTAGCCATCCCTTTTCCCTTCACCTTTTTGTCATGTGATGTTTTATTTTAGCAACAGGGAAATAGGATTTAACTGATTTGTCTTTCAAATCGAAAGGTTTGGTTTGTTTAGCTCTTGCATCCTGGTTTGTGTTGAATTAATGAATTTTTATGGCATTAAAGACCATCTCCCTTTTTACTGGAGGTACCATCTTCAATATTTAAACATAATTTATTAATCGTTTGTACTCTTATTTGTGTGATTTCAATGAGAATGTGTGGCATGTGTACATGATCTTTTTTACTACGAGTTTTCTCTCACATGTTTGCCCCACCTAAAATTTAGAGTGTGCTCCGCCATTGCGATGCTTCGAGTGCCTGATGCGCTTTCGCTTTCTTGCATTCTAGGATGGCCACCCTGAGGAACTTGAAGATCAAGACGTCAACGTGCAAGAGGATCGTCAAGGAGCTGCACTCGTACGAGAAGGAGGTGGAGAAGGAGGCGGACAAGACCGCCGACATGAAGGAGAAGGGCGCCGATCCTTACGATCTCAAGCAGCAGGTGACGGGTCTTCTGATGCTCAAAGCTTTCTTCCTTTACTCGACCAAGTTATTGACCTCCTCCCCCTGTGACCCTGCCCTAGTCGTAGCGACACTGAGATCATACTATGTTGCATTATTGAAGACTTAAATACTTGTGTCTGGTTGTAATCTAATATGTTCAAAATGGTTCTTGTAGTAGTTGTGTTGTCGCTGATCTTTGAATGAGCATCTAGTACTTCTGATTGCTGTGCGAATTGATTCAGTTTAGTCCTGGAATAATGACAAGGCTCATAAGTCAGAAATTTTGTGTCTTTCCACTGAGAGGAGATATTTCGTTTAATTAGAATGAAATATAACTGAAAATTATGTGTTGATCAAAGTATATGAGCATCTAGGAGGATTAATTAACTGTTAACTGAACGCATTGCTTTTCCCCCCTTGTTCTTGGAAGGGATGAGATAATTCTATTTCCATCCTAGTATATCTTTTTGTGGCCTAGAATTGAAATCTGGCATTGACTGAATTCCCACTTCTCAGATGCATTGCATTTGTCAGGCCACACGAAGCCGCTAAAGTGATTTTTCCCGTCTACATGTGACTGCGACTGTGTATGGTCATTGTTGAAATTGTCTGATGGTCTGATCTCATAACTAACAAGTCACTGAAACTTGAACTTCACCTCTGCAGGAGAATGTTTTAGCTGAGTCGAGGATGATGGTTCCAGACTGCCACAAGCGACTTGAGACTGCTCTGGCAGACTTGAAAGCAACACTGGTACTCTAAAAATATCCATCCCCCTATCTAGAAATTGTGTGGCCTTGTCCATCCATTGCAACAATTGTTTTATTGCAGGCTGAACTGAAGGAGGCAAATGAACAAGGTGCTGAGATTGGAGACGCTGAGAGTACTATCATGGAGGTCGAAGCTGTGGTCAAGCCAACAGAAGAATGAATTCTGAACTCACAGTTGCTGAACTATTAGCAATCGCTTTGCTGTTGAGACCTTGCGAGCTCGCTAGTAAGATGTGTTTGATGTAAACTCATGTACGAGTATCTTGACTTGGAAATTCTACAGTTGGGCACGGAATTGTGTTTGCTGCTCTTATGTTGATGTGTTCTACGCGTCATTGTGGTGAGAGCACCGGCTTTTGACCGAACAGGAATGGCAGGGAAGGCCCTACTGAGATTTTTATATTATATTGAAAATATAAAAAAAAAAGGAAAAGGAAGGTTGTGTACACATGGTCGTAGACCAAAGAGAAACCCTAATGCACATGCTGTGAGAATTACTCTGAAAATTTTCTGGAAGAGTTTGCACTGATTGTGTTGCCCTTGAACAAGTAGGGCAATGTCTCCATTTGAAGAGGGGAGACATGCGATGCTTCTGTTCAATTCTCACTAGAAGATTAAATCTGTATGTAAGGGGGAAAAAAGGCGAAAATACAAGTCATGTGTTGCCGGGCATCTCTCCACATCTAGTAAGTTCATGTGCCAAATACAAGTCCCGGTCCTTGCAACACGAGAGCCAATGTTCGGCAAGGCGAGATTCCACGGTCGCCTAGGCGCGACTAGGCGCTGGGCGGAGGCCTACCGCGGCGCCTACGGGGGTAGGCGTACATCTAGGCGGTCCGCGCGCCTCCGCGGCGTTCCGCGTGCCTCCGCGGCGTTCCGCGACGCCTCCGCGGCGCCTGGGCGGCGAGTAGGCGGACGAGGCGGCGGCTGGGCGGGAGCGCGCGGGCGCGGGACTCTGTTTTCGCGGGCTGGAGCGCGCACGCGCGAGAGCGGGCGGGAGCGCGCACGCGCGAGAGCGGGCGACAGCGCGGGAAAGAAAGCAGCTGCGCGGGAAGGAAAAGAGCAGAGCGCCGGATTAGAGAGAGACAGAGACATAGAGAGAGAGAGGAGAATAGGAGAAGGAGATCCTCACTGCTGTCCGCCGCCGGTCTTCATCTCTCCTGCCGGTCGCCACCCGTAGCACCGGCGAAATTGGTGTCCCGCCGAGGCTCGTTGCAGGGAAGGGTGGAGGCGAGTCCAGAGCTCCTCCTCGAGCCCACCAGGGGAGGGAGTCACTGAGTCCAGAGGTCCTCGTCGCCGCCTTCGGCCTTCCACAAGCCCAAGGTGAGGTCTACCCACCCCCTGCTCCTCTCTCCTCTGCTCGACTGCTCCCTTCCATCTTCCTGCTCTGTACGCCTGTGCTGTTCTGCTGTGTGCGGTGTGCCTGTGTGCTGCTGCTGTTTACCTACTACCTTTGGACATCTGGTTGATGCTATATAATATGCCTGAATGCCTGTTGTTCTTGCTCTGTATCTAGCATCTATTATCTGCATCTGTGATGTACTAACATCTGCTATCTAATATGCCTGAAATCTGAATGATTGATGTCTGTTGTGTACCTACTATCTGCATGTTTGTAGATTGCAGCTTAATTTCTTGAATTGCTGTTATATGCCTTTGCATGTTTGTAGAATTATAGTTTCATATGCCTCTGCATTCTCTTCATGTAGAATGTCGGAGCAAGAAGTTGCTCCGGAGGAAGTGAATGTCCTGAAAAGGAATTCAGATGATGTGGGATGGGAGTATGGTTTTCTGGTGGATCCAAACAATAAGGACAAGGTCGAGTGCAAGTTCTGTGGTCATCGGAGCCAAGGAGGGATCCATCGGTTGAAGGAACATGTGGCCAATGTTGGAACAAATGCGAAGAAATGCAGAAAGAGCACAGATGAGGCTAAAGAGAAGTGCAAGAAATCGCTAGAAGATGCAAAAAAGAAGAGGAAGCAGCAGGCTGCTCGTGAACTAGAGCTTAGAGAAGAAGTGAATGTTTCTCGGGTTGGAACAGAGGATGATGAAGTGACTTGTGTTGGAAGTTCAGAGCCTCACAAATTAGGACCCATTGATAAGTGGACACGTGCTATTGATCCTAAAGCAACAAAATCTGAATCTTTGCAGCAACAGAAGCTGAACAAGGAACTTTGGAAACAAAGAACACATGAGGTGCATAAATATATTGCAAGATGGGTCTATAACCATGGTAATTTACTATTATGCATTTCTGTTTTACATTTCAGATTTGAATACATGCCTGAACTGAACACTAATTACACTTTTTTGTATCATTTGTAGCCATACCATTCAACGCTTGTGACAATGATGAGTTCAAGCAAATGTGTGAAGCAATTGGACAGTTTGGTTCTGGACTGGAACCTCCATCTCAGCGTGATCTGCGAGAGAGTTTGCTAGATGAAGAATATGCAAGAACCAAGAGTTTGCTGCAAGAACGTGATGCTGAGAAGGTGAAGAATGGGTGCTCTATTATGACTGATGCTTGGTCAGATAGGAAGAGGAGAAGCATAATGAACCTGTGCACTAATTGTGCTGATGGATCTAGTTTTATCAGCTCAAAAGAGATGTCAGATGTGTCACACACAAGTGAAGTCATCTTTGAACTAGTAGACAAAGCTATTGAAGACATTGGTCAGGATCATGTGGTGCAAGTAGTGACAGACAATGCTTCTAACAACATGGGCGCAAAGAAGCTATTGGCTGAGAAGAGACCAAACATCTTTTGGACCTCTTGTGCAACTCACACAATCAATTTGATGCTCCAAGGAATTGGCAACATACCACGGTTCAAGAAGGTGATTGACCAAGCAAAGGCATTCACCATATTTGTCTATGGGCACACAAGAACATTAGAGTGCTTGAGACACTTCACAGAGGGGAAAGAGATAATAAGGCCAGGGGTGACTAGGTTTGCTTCAGCTTTTCTCACTTTGAACAGCATGCTAGAGAAGAAGGACCAACTAAGAAAGATGGTGGTTCATAGTAGGTGGGACACATTGAAGGATGTGAAGTCAAAAAAGGGAAAAGATGCAACAGCAACCATATTGAGTCCAACCTTTTGGAAGGATGTGAAGTTGTGTTTGAGTGTTTTTGAGCCATTGGTCAAAGTTCTTCGTTTGGTTGATGGGGATGTGAAGCCATCAATGGGTTTCCTATATGGAGAACTACTGAAGGCAAAAAGAGAGATCAAGGAAGCCTATGGCAATGTTGAGACCCGCTACAAGGAAGTTATTGCTATTATTGACAAGAAGATGAAAGGAAGACTTGATTCTCCATTGCATTTGACTGCCTATCTGCCGAATCCATACTACAGCTATGCTAACCCATCAATCTTTGATGAGCCAACAATAACAGAAGGATTTATTAGTTGTGTAGAGACTTTTTATAATGATGATGAGGACAAGCAAGATCAGACTGCCAACCATGAACTAAAGAAGTTCCAGGATAGAGAAGGACCATTTAACAAGAAGCTTGCAAAGGCTTGTGAAAAATATGATTACAACCCAGGTAGAGGTAACTCATATTACATGGCTGTTATCTATTTGCATCTATTATTCTATTGTAAGTTTGTAACTGACATTACATGGCTCATTTATTTCAGCATCTTGGTGGCGGTTGTATGGAACTGAAACACCAGCTTTACAGAAGATGGCAACAAGGATCCTATCTCTGACATCAAGCTCTTCAGGCTGTGAAAGAAATTGGAGTACATTTGAAATGGTTACTCTCTATCTAATGTCCAGATTTCAGTAGTAAACTTACAGGAATGGAAATATTTATATGCTCTATTGTTTAATTTGTAGGTACACACTAAGAAGAGAAATAGGCTTACTATAACCCGACTCAACAAATTGGTCTTTATTCAATTCAACTCCAAGTTGATTAATAAGAAAGAAAGGATAGTGTCAAAGAAAACCACTGATGTTCTCTTGTCTAGTGACACAACTGAAGCTCAGGGTTTTCTGTATGAGGATGGAGATGAATGTGCAACAGTTGTCTATAGAGATGAGGAAGATGAGGAGATGGAAGGTACAGGGATACCTTGGTCTGTTATTGGAGAAGCAGTGGGAGCAGACCAACAACTTCAGCTGCGTAGAAGTGCAAGAGTGAGACAGCTTTATGAAGGAGAAGAATTTGACTCCGAAGAAGAAGAGTTTGATGAAGATGAGGATGAATATATGGAACCCTATTGAAGAAGATATGGCAGTGGGGCTTTATCATGTCATGTTTATCTTTTAATTGTATCTTTTAACTTATGAACTTAGAACTCCTGCAGTCTGTGCCTGTGTTCTGTACTTCTGTGTTTTGAGAACTAAATTATGTGTTGTATTGTCCTACTGGTCTGCTATGCATTTAATTTTCTTTGCTGCTACTGTTATCCCTACATGTTTGTGTTCTGAAATGGCTTTCCTTTGCTGCTGAGTGCTGATAATGTCTGATGGATAGGAGAAGGCTAAGATCATTCAGATAAGTATCTAACCTGTATCTTTTAACATGTATTGTTCATATGGTCTGCTGTCCATTTGTATTTAACATTTTAACTACTGATATGGTCCATTGTATTGCTGTAGGAACATCACATTTGTATTGTATGAACTATCAACTATGTATCAATGTATGAACTAAGCATGAATGTCACTTTTGTATCAACTAAGGTATGTCTATTGGACCTTATTTCCTTTTATACTATTCACTCTGCTACTATATTTAATTATTTATATAATTTATTCAGCTATATATATGCTGAAATACAAAAAGGGAAAAACGCCTAGAAAACGCCTAGGCGCGCCTAGGCATGCCTAGGCGCTAGGCGAGGGGTCACCGCCTTGAAAACGCCTAGCGCCTAAAAAAAACCTTTGACGAGAGCTCACCTCATCAAGAATGAACTCCCGAAAGAAGTTCCCCCTCTCAGAGAGCAGAAAAGCAAGAGCTGCACGAGCTTTAACTGGCTGCTCAGGCTGGGCTATGGCCATTGGAAATATAGGAACCAAACAGGTGCTAGGTTGAGCTCCTATATCAGCCAGCTCAGCCATGTTTCCCTTCAAGTTCTCCCCATGTTTGCTGCACGAATAAAATTCTCGAAAGCTTGCATAACATCAATGAACCTTTCTGCATCGAAAACACCAGTTTTGCCATTTAAAGTGTAAATTCGTTGTGGCCAGCTCGCGAGGCCAGCATGTCCACGGTAGTAAACGAGATGGTGGCCGTTCGATGCCTGGTGGGTGGCCGTGATCGCGTTGATCAGCAGCTGGATCAGAGCTCGGTCAGCTGGTCTGTGCCCTCTTTTTGTTGTCGATTCAGGATTGGCTGAAGGAGCCAATGTGGGCCTGTGAAGCCTGGGACAGAAGGCTGCTGTCGGACACCCATTGGCGAAGGAGCCTGTGGGTCCTGCCACAGTCTCAGCGCGTCGCAGTCCAGTTTCCCGCACTGAAGATATCTAGCTAACCCGTCTCTCAAGCTCCTGCTTTTTTCTCCGCTCCGACTCCTCTCCCTCCGGTCCCTCCCTCGAGCTAGATACCTAGCGCCGCCCTCCGATCCCCGGCAATCTCTCCCTCTCTCTCCTGACGCGGCGGCACACCGGCGCGGGCGCGGGGCGAGGACGCGCCCTGCGACACGGGTGCGGGCCGACCAGGGCAAGGGCGCCCACCGGCGCAACGCGTAGATGGGCCCTGACGGTGGGTGCGAGCGCGGCGCACGGCGCGGCGGTGCGGCGAGGGAGGGTCCCGTCGGTGGGCGCGGCGTCCGGCGTGCACTTCAGCGACTCCGCGACCGGGATCCGCCACGCAAGCCACGACGGCATGGATAAAGACGCCGCACACGCCTCTGTTCTTTCTCACCTTTCGTCCTACCGGCTGCGCGAGGTGAGTCGCCCTGGCCTATCCTAATCCTCGCTTTTTCTTCCTTTAATTTTCTTCCTTTTTTTCCGTCCATGGATTGCTGCCTTCCTGATGGCCTGCCTCTCCGCGCGGCTCACCGTGCGTGGTTTCTAGGTGCTGAACGGGGTTGAAGGGGGGGCGCTAGATCTGTGGTGTGGAGGAGCTGCAGTAGACCTGCGCCAGGCCTGCGGAGGAGCTTTGCCGGACCTGCAGTGGAGCTGCGCCCGACCCCTCATGCTGTCTGCATTTGCGCCAGTATGGTTCTTCGACAGTGGCAGTGTTACATTTGGTACCTCATGATGAGATTGCCGTTCTATAGAGCCTGACATTTTGATGAATTTTCCTTTTTTTTGGCCTTGTTTTTCTTGCCTTGTTCTCTTAGTAAAGCTGACGAAGTTTCCTGGTTTAGCTGAGCTGTTTGGCTTGCTTTGTTCGCTTGGGTCCCATATAACTGAAGCTTTTAGTTCATTCATACAGAGAAAAGAGAATTAAGATGCTGGTGCTCGATTTTCAACATTATGAATGTACGTGATATCTACAAAAATTAGTAAAATTAGGTGGAGGTTTATAGCTTAGCTGTACATGTTTCCCAGATTTATAATCCGACCGTGACTGAAATAGCTGAAATGAAAAGATTAAGTTTGTCAATTGCTTCTGCTGGTTAGGTACTCTAAATTGGGTTCAAGTTAATTTTTGTTTGTTGCAGTGGGGAATAGTTACATTGGATGGATTTGGTTATTTTTATGCCAATCATTTTTATTCTGAGCTTCTGTAGGTAAATTTACCACTAAGCTTATGAATAGTGGCTTAATTGCAGAGTTGCACACAGTGACAAAAATATAGTCCTTTCACATGGGTGCAGGCCAGGAAGACGTGAATACACAATAAGGTAAATGTCATTTCCTTACTTCTTCCAATTTCTAATTTCTATACGACTTTAGAGAAAAAACATTAATACTCAGAGTTGATGGTCTGGTTGGCATGAAGAAAAAAAAAGAAACTTTACAACATTGCTCATGTAGTGTCAAAACCTGAAATAGTTTTTTACATTGGCTATTTGGCTTCTTTGTTTTGCTGAGAAATGTGATATATCATATTAAGCAGTACATTGGCTTCTTTAGAGCTGCAAGCCTCGGGGTTTGGCCAAAAGGTACACACTTGCTCAAAAAAATACTTACACCATCCACTCTAAATTTATGATTGGTGTCACCAACATTTGGTCCAGTCATTATGACTATGATGTTTCTAGGTATGACTACTCTGAAATTTCAATGAATCGAGCTCGTTTTCTATTTCTGAATGGAGTTGGCCATGCGGTTGCTTCTATTTCCATCTGATCAGATTTGGTCAACACTAATTTTGAATAATTATGCCACTATATGTATTCGCAGATAAGATGATCATTGTTAATTATTGGCTTCTTGATTAGTGCATATACTTAGATGATTCTAACCAGCATAGACCTGGAGATATGGGTTTTGATTATTTTGATAATTCCTCTTTTTTCTGCAAGATTTGTTGTTTCATAGTTTTCTCATATAATCTGTTTGACAATCATCATCATTTACTAAGAACATGTTGCTCTTTGATATAAGTAGTGAGACATAATGGTGAAAAAGATCTGAAATGTACATATGATGTAATCCTTTGTTTCTTGACCTATGAGATTGATTCCCCAGCCATGTTGCTTTAGCAAAGTTGTTGCTCACCTTATGCTTCGGATCTATGGCTACTTCCTACTGAAAGCGCAATGATGACAGCTTTGATGTTTCAGTTCCCCAAGGGCATCTAGGCTTGGTCTGTGACTTGATGCCATCTATAATATTTATTTTATACTATTGTTTGTGCCATTGTTAGCTTACTCCTAGATTAGCTACATCTTCTGGTTTACTGTGTACAGAGGACCTGCATTTCATATGAAGGTTTATCAGTTGTTTTATTTTCTTTATGTAGCCTGACATGTCTGGTATCTTCTCTGAGCTTCAAGAGTAATTATCAGTATGCAGTGTAGCTAGCTTTTTCGGCCACTACTGCTTATTTGATAATAAGTCTCCATTTGTAGGTACCTGTATTTGAGCAAATTAGTGAAAATCAGTGGGGCATCAGGTGCCATTGCTCACCTTATACTTGATCAGGTCTGCATTTTTCCTTCCTCCCTTTGCAACCCCAATGACAGATTTATAGCCATGAACTTTGCTTCCATGTCCTGCAATTTATTTGTGTCTATAACTGTTGCTTCAGTGGGACATCAACTGTTGTATTTTTATGGCAACATCTTGGTATTAAATTTGAGTGTCCCCTTCCACGATAGCATTGCATCACAATGGAGTTCAAACATTGGCTTCTTGTAGCAGATTTCCTTGACCAAGCCATTGTTATAGCTTTCCTCAGTTGTTGACCAAACTGTGTATTGCAGCTCCACGTGAACATCTTTGGACGAGGTGCATACCATGTCTCAAGATTGGCAATATATTGGCTAGAGAATCCTATGACAAGGAAACAAAAGAATTTTCTGGAAATTTGACAAACACAAAAAACTATCGATCACGCTGCACTAAATTCCCCTGAAAACAAAAAATGGTGAAAATTGATGACTACAACGCCGCACATGTTTCTAAACTCAAAGAAGACCTTTTTGCTCTACCTCATGGTCCATGTTGTTTGAAGATGAGGTGACTAAACTGAAGAACAACATAAAGGCAAAAGATGCAGCACTCCGTGGCTCCCTGACCTTCTTTGATTCGGTCTGTCAGGAAAGTTCGACCGCCGTTCCACTGCTTACTGTCGCTGAAAACCACGTCAGAAAATCACTTCTGTTGCCAGCAAGCCAGATGCCTTATCGATTCTCTGTGGGCTATCACAGTCCTTAGTGAACCTCCGTGGTGAGCTGTTGTCTCTTCTTGAATATCCAGTCTTGGACAGCGCCATGCTTCCCAAACTAAAGCAGACTTCGGCCAAGAGAACAGATGCCCCAGCGACTGTTGAATAGTGTTGCCATTCCGTAGCCAACTATGTATTTTCTTCGCTTTTGTTACTATTCCCCTGGAGAAATGGCTACATGCCAAGCAACCATGTACGTGTGTCCGTGCAACTGCTATCTTTCAGTGTTCTGAACTATGCAAGTCTGTTCTTCAGACTACAGCTATGAGTATTTTATTTCCTATGAACGATGCCTTATCTGTGTGTTTCAAAAACAAGAAAAAAAAAACCACCGTTGTGTACATGCTTTCTATAACATGCGTTATTCCATTTGCCAGATAGAACTACGGCCATCACTCAGCGCGCATGGGCGCGCGCAAATCACTAGTATATTGTGTAACGCAAGGCACTCCTTAGCCTTGGTGATTCATCCGTTAGTAGCCTCTGATATTATCAAATAAAACCACATATTAGCAATACAGAACCTTAAACCAAACTCCCATTAGAACATCTATGTGCCTCCTTCGAGTGTTTCTTTGATAAAAAATAAGGAAAATTTTAGTTGCAATTGCAACAGTGTCCATGTAAAGAGTAGAAGCATATGGGAAGGATGTGCAGGTTGAATCAAAGGTTGAATGCTGACCTGTGCAATATATGGGTATGCTTCATCCACAATGGCGAATTCAGGATCTCCCACCAAAGCTATACCTTCTAATACTCCAATGGCTCTAATAATCAAAGCAAAATACGGAGGTATCCTGAATGGATAATCAAAAGTAATCTGTGCTAGATCCGCTGCCATTCTTGAAAGTTAATATTCTTGGCACCGCCTCCTTCAAGTGCCTGATAAAAAACCTTGGCCAGTACAGGCAAGATTGGATCCAAGTTAACTCCCTCAGGGATGAAACCTAGCTTCACAAAGTCCTTAACAATTGCATCATAATCACGATGAATAAGGTGAGCAATTGCTTCAATCATTCCATACTTCTGATCATCTGTCAGTTTTGTTACAAGCCCTACAAAGGAAAATAATACAATTTTATTGGTTTTTCATAAGCAGAAAAATTGGAAAGAGAAACATAGCAAAAGTAGGCTGATAGAAAAGCTAATGAAACAATCGATTATGTTTTAAATTCAGTCAGCAGAGTTCTTGCTAAAAAGGAATACAAACAGGCTACCGA
This sequence comes from Miscanthus floridulus, assembly GCF_019320115.1. NCBI lineage: Eukaryota > Viridiplantae > Streptophyta > Magnoliopsida > Poales > Poaceae > Miscanthus > Miscanthus floridulus. The sequence goes on from NC_089584.1 coordinate 130,246,877, forward strand.
AAATGAGGTTTGCACTTGTCATGTTTTAATCTAGTGTATGCGGCGGTAGTTAGTAATGCAGAGTTACATAAACTGCTCGAATGCATGTCATTGTACGAATAGTAAAGCATAGCCATCTACACCACATATTGGGTAGATGTATGGAACATTTGCTTAAAGTTTAATTAGAGTCAATGCAAAATAACATAGCTTTTTTAGTGGCAAAATAACATACATGGACATGAGAGTCATCTGTGGATTTTCTAACAAGTTGACTTACCAAAATCAAGAATAGCCAGCTTTCCATCAGGTGTTCTAATCATATTGCCTGGATGTGGATCAGCATGGAAGAATCCAGTATCAAGCAACTGCAAATAACAATAAATATAACATGAAACGTGATTGGTGCAAATAACATGATTGACAAACTAACCTGGGAATAGTATGAATCAGATGTACAAAAAATGATTGACAAACTAACGTATTTCAGGTAGCATATGACTCCAACACTGACCAATGATCCAACATCATCCTCTGTACTTTGTGACAGCTTCTCTCCCTCTATCTGTAACAAACTAGCCAAATTAACCTTCATTAAGCTTAAGTGAAGTCATTAGAGCAGAATGGAACCAATGAACAGCTTGTATCCAAGTAAAATGACCCATTTGCCCCTCACAAGCCAAACACGTTTTTAACTCATAACTCAAAATTTTGCTTAAGAACTTAAGAATCTGTCCAACTAAGAGTTGTAGAACTCACAATTTCTAACAACTTTTGTAATTAGCACTTTGCTTGAAACCGATCAGAAAAAGGTCAAAAACTCGAAATACAAACCTGTGCTGAAATTTGAAAAACACATAAGGTCCCGACTTTGGGGCTCTTTATTTCAAAATTTTCAATATGAACTCGAGCTGAACCGTATACAAAACTTTTAGAGCTACAAGTCATTAACAACTTTGATTATTGGAGCTAGGCCAAAATCTGCACAAAAGGGTTTCAAAAACAAGGTCAAACACGCCTAAAATGGTCAACCCTGACAGAAACGTGAAATCGTGCTGAGTCTGAAATTTTCAGTTTTTGCCGAACTTTGACGCGTTTTATCTTAAAATCCGTTTGAAATCTGGGCAAAAACCTTTAATAGAGTTTGAACTTGGTTGTTAGGACAACACTTTTTGTAAAGGGACCAAACACGGTTTAGTTCAAAAATCGCACGCAAATCATCCCCAAAACCCGGCTCTACGCCCTGCACCTGGTCTGAACGCGTTCGCGCATGCACGCGCGCCGCGCCGCACGCCACGCGCCCCATGGCGCAAGCTCACCTCGCCGCGCCGTTGCCCAGTCTCCGTCCACGGCAGGACGTCTCGACGCTCGCCCGTGGCCAGTAGAGCGTTGCGCGCCCCTGCAGCTCTTCTGTGACACCCCCGCCTCGCCCAGTCGCGCACCCGGCGCCCTGCCCCACGACGCGCCGCTGGTACCTCGTCGCCGCCTCACCCAACCCCCGCGCCGCGACACGACGCAGCCCGGGGCTCAGCTCGCCAATGCGCCGCCTCGATTGGATCGTTGCACCGCGCACGCGAAGCCCCGCCACTCCCCGCGCGCCTCTCCTGCCACCCCCTGCCGCCAATGGTCGCCGCCGCGGCCAGGTCCACCGGCAAGCCGCGCAGCCTCGCTCCCTTTCCGGCCCACCGGCCAGCCAGAGCCTCGCTGCGGCTACATATACCCCGCTCGCCCGCCCGTGCCCACCTTCCCACTCTCGCTCACTCCCAGCGCCCCTCGCCGCCGCCTCGCTCCGCTCGCGCCGCCACCGCCCGAGCTTCACCACGGAGAGCCCATGTCCGCCGCGTGCCGCCCCTCGTCGCCGCCGCCAAGAGCTTCGCCATCGTCCCGTGAAGCTCCGACGCCCGCCCGTTGCCGCTGCCAAGCCCTGACGCCGCGGGAACGCCGACGCCAAGCTCCACCGCCGTAGCCAGCCGTTCTTCGCCCGTTTCACCGCCATCGAGCCCCCTCCGCGCTCGAGCCTTCGCCCGAGTCCTCAAGGTGAGCACGCGCGTCTTCCCGCCCATTTGTTACCCGCGAAATGCCGGCGAGCCGCCGGATTTGAAGCCCGTCGCCGTGCGCCCGCCATAGGGGCATGGATGTGATTGCAAAACCTGATCGAGGGCCAAAACATAAAAAAAAGCAAGGGCATATATGTGAAGGTATAGAACTTTAGGGGTCTCTGTGAACTTTTGTTAGGACCTTTTCGCGGTTATTAGAAAACCCGAGGGCCCGACCGTAAGTTTAACCGAGAAAAGTTGCGCGAGGACCTAGTTGTAAGTTCGCGAGGGTATGGTTGTGAAATCAGAAGTTTAGGAGGGCCTCGGTGTAAGTTTGTTTCAGTTAATTGATTTAAATCGGCAGAAAATTCGTTTAACTTTGAAAATTCACCAAAAATCGTAGAAAATTCAGAAAAATGAAAAAATAATTTTGTTGGACTCAGTGAACTGTCTAGTTTCATAGAAAAATAAGTTTGCACCTATCACTGTATAAATGTTGCAGATATGATTTATTTCTTGTGTAGGCTATTTAAATCATTATAAATCAAGGAAAAATGCTAAAAAGATAAATCCAACTCTGTAGTGTATGTTTCTGAGTATGGAAGCTTGGAAAAATGTTTGGAGCCTAGCACAGATGCTTAAGTCCCTGTTTTAGTTTTATATTTACAAACTAGGGGTAGATTTTTCTTTTTGCATAATGACTGATCCAGAGATGATAAAAATGTGAAACCACTTGGAGTAGGTCAGTGGTGAAGAGTAGTTTGCAGGAAAAATATGGAACCTGGTCTAAAACAGGAAGAAACCCACCTTCCTTTTTAGAGAAAGATAAATAGAAACATTATATGGAAAATAGATGTCCTTCTCTAAAAATCATGAAAATTTCACCAAAGCCCCTGTTTCACCCCTAGACCTCACTGTTTAAATTTCACATCCAGATTCATTATGGTTTATGAATTAAAACTAGTTAATTACTTTCTACCCTAGGATAATAAAGTAATTTTAATTATTTTTGTGCACCTCTAATGGACCCCAACTTTTTACAGTAGCTCAGTAGTAACAAGGTAGGTTGCTGGTAAAGTTTCACCTTCTTTTGTTGCTGTTTGGTTAGTCAAACTAAATCTGGAAGATGAACCGGTTTTCACGCGATAAAGAAATCGTTAATTAAGAAAAAGGATAAATAGGGTATATTGGAAGAAGCACATAAAAATATTTAGAAACAGGATAACTTTCTAATCTTAAGTAACTAAACACGTAATATAGGTGTACACCATCACCCTCATGCAAACCAAGTGTTTTATCGTGAAAATACGCCATCTACGACGCAATCGACGTATGTGTCGATCTAAGAGTCGTACGTCTTACGTAAAGTTTCTTTTGTAATAATATATGAAATGTCATTTAGATCCTTAAACTAAAGTCATCATATCATTGCATTGCACCTCATGTAGAGTTGAACATCGCCGACGGAACGTACGAGCTGCACCCGGCGCCCGAAGAAGAAGCCGTAGTGGATCTGCACCACATCGGAGTCGAGCCCGTGCAAGAGCAAGCCGAGGACCAGTACACTAACTCCGAGTGTGAAGGCTGGCCCCGGAGCATAAATTCCTATCTTTAAATACGTGCAATACTATTGAATACTTTGATTGCGCATTTACGTTCCAGGAGCTGATTGAAAACCTAGATTGCATGAATGTAGTACCCTTTTGATCTGAACACTAGTATAAGAAGTCAAGTAGTTGCAATGCTTAATAGGACTCGATAAAAGTCGAGTGATTTCCTGTCACTCGCGAGTTATAGGAGTTGAATGATTTTACTTACGTTGCAACTATAAGGACGATGGACGAGGCCGGGCTTGTGTTCGGTACTCGGTGGTTTGCCCCATCTGTCTACATGAAATTGGACTAAGGTCGAGATGTGATAGTGTTCGTGATCAAGTGTTTGAAAGTACTAATCTCATACCTAGTATGGGATGGGGAAGCCTAGTACCTGATTGAACTGGGACGTGGCTTATACTCCTGCTGTCCTTGGAACGCGGTTCCCATGAGGCCTCATGTGGGTGCAAGGGCATTCATAGTACAGCGTTGTATGTGAAGACTTGGGCCCTGTTTAGTTCCACTCCAAAATGCCAAATTTTTTAAGATTCCTCGTCACATCGAATCTTTGGACTCATGCATGAAATATTAAATATAAATAAAAAATAAAACTAATTACACAGTTTAGATGAAATTCACGAGACGAATCTTTTAAGCCTAATTAGACTATGATTGGACACTAATTGCCAAATAACAATGAAAGTGCTACAGTAGCATTTCGCCAAAAAAATTGCCATCTAAACGGTACCTTGTAGCCCAAAGGCAGTTTGGCCCTGACACGTGCCTGGGGATCGATGGGGACGGCTGACAAGTGAAGTGAACCCGGTGTGGTACACGGATGTCGTGGGATTAGGTTCCCCATGCATGGTTAATAAATTCGAATCGATTCGTCTGCCTCTCACAGTTTGGGACTACTTGATCGCTATGCTACA